>NC_083335.1:99491589-99726589 GCF_963455315.2 Globicephala melas
GACGTGACTTAGTTCACCTGGAAGAAGTTTCAGTTTTGTACGGTCTTACAGATCGTGTGTCACGCTGTGATTTGTAAGTTCCCCAGACGTTGCCCAGCTAAAGTGGCCCCACATTGTAGACTCCGGATTTACCTGATCCCTAGTGCGATGCCTGGCACACGTGGACTGTCGGAGACGCTCAACACATATTGTTGGGTGAATCAATAGGTTTTTCTTCTGTTTTCGTGGGTTGTAGGGAAGACATTTTCACGTTTATTTTGCACGTCCCTAGCGGCTGTGTGCAGAGGTGTTACGGCCATGGGGCACGTTGGGTATGGGGTGGGGTAATATAGGTTCCTTAAAATTCGCAATCCACCACTTAAATTAATGTTGCTCACACTTACCAACTAAATGCTAGGTGTTTACCTTTTAAGCTACTCTGTGTGAGATAGGTATTATTTTTATCCCCTTTTTATAGTTGAGGACTCTTGAGATCCTAAGGTTAAAAAATCTTGCCCAAGGTTCTATAATTAAGAGCTGGAGTCGTCTCCTAAGAAGCTGTTTTGGGAAAATGCTCAGTGGCCAGTAGGACTTTGAAAAATCACTGGTGAAATGGAAAGGGCCTGGACTTGGTGGACACAGACCTGGGTGTAAATCTCTTATTCCTTGAACACTAGCTGCTTGCTATTCAAAGTGTGAGCTGTGGACCAGCCGCACTGGCATCACCTGGAAGCTTATTAGGAATGCAGAACCTCAGGGCCCACCTTGGACTTTGTAAATCAAAGCCTGCATTTTAGCAGGGTCTGCTGGTGGTATCCAACACATCAAAGTTTGAGAAGCTCTGCTTTAGAGCTTTTCTCTCTTCCATCTTCAGAGTGATTCTCCCAGTTATTTCGTTGTCTTCCTCATTTTGCTTCCTTTTGCAAAGGTACTCATTGATGGAGAATGTACCATGCTGTGAATAGAATGGTATTTAGTGGGTGAAACACTAGAGCAATGTGGACAAAATCGTTTTAAAACTACTGTAAAGTGTGGCAAAACGGAAGGTCAACTTTCTGACCTCCAGACTTCTATAAATTACCATCTGTTGGGTAGCCCAGTAGTTGGTATACTTCATTTATTCATCATCACAACTTATTGAGGTGTTACTGCCCCGATTTTATAGGTGATTGGAGCCTTGGATAGGTAAAGAACTCACCCACGTTAACCCCACTAGTAAATGGCAGGTCTGGTTTCAAAACCGTGTTTTCATGTGATTCCAAAGCCTTTGCTCTCAACTCCTGCTGCTCTTAATTATAATAAAACAAGTGCTCCGAGGCAGAACACTGGAATTGTGCTTTCTCTTGAGAGTATACCCCTTCCCCAAGTCTGATGTCAGCATGATTTCCCTTTCAGACTACATCGGGAGAAGATGTTCGAGACTTTGCCAAGGTACTGAAAAACAAATTTCGAACCAAAAGGTATTTTGCGAAGCATCCCCGAATGGGCTACCTGCCAGTGCAGACGGTCTTAGAGGGGGACAACATGGAAACGTGAGTAGTGGCCAAAGCAAACCAGCCTCTCAGTTGACGTATCTCTGAGCTCCTCTCAGCTGAATACCTTCCTTCACTCCCAAATGCAAACAGTCTCTCCTATTTCTTTCTTTAGATTTACTGTATCTAAAAAGAGAAAAGCAAGCTGATGTTCAGTTGCCATTTTCCATGTCAGTTGTCCCATGACAATGACCTTTTCCAAAAGTTAAACTTTATCTCACAGGGAGTAAGCCACCACGTTCTGGCTCCTAATTACCTCACGAGGCTTGCAAGAAATACGGGACTGTTTACAAATGAGTGATTCCAAGATTTCATTTTGATTTTCCTCCCTTACAAATCAGTAGGCGTGTGTCTTTTTGTATCCGATTGTGTGGTCGTATCTAGTCACTTTTTTCTCCTTGAAAAAAAATATAGTCACAGGAAATTTCTTCACAGTAAGTAGTTATGATTCTCTAGATCAAAATGATGATGTCTTCACCTCTTTTGAACCTTCTCTTCTTTTTTCCATAACTCTGATGGCAATCGCACAACTGGTTTTCTTTTAATTCACTTTTCACCTTTGTCTGGCCGTTGCTTTCCATGGTTCATACTTAATTGCACTTCATTTATTTTGACCTTTCAGTAATTTGTGTGTGTGTGTGTGTGTGTGTGTGTGTGTGTGTGGCTGAGTTTGCCTGTGTCTCTCTTCACCACCTCATTTTTTGTTTTGCAGTCCTGTTACTCTGATCAACTTCTGGCCGGTAGATTCTGCGTGAGTACTTCCACTGAAGGGTGCTGCTACCACCAACACATTGGCTTGCTTGATTTTTTAAAATTTTTGTTCTGTTTGTTTTGTTGAAAGACGTTTTAATTTCCCTTCCTTCATTTCAAAAATGTTTCCCTTGATAAGACTTTGAGGGTGCCGTCCACCACAGATCAGGAGAATCAGTGAGGTTTTCAGGTCCCCACTTGGTCAAATGTAAACCAGCAGAAATCCTGGCCTGGAGTTCAAATTAACATCAAAGGAATTGTTGGGTTGTTAGTTATATTCCTGGGAGACACGTTTATATATTCTTTCATTATACGCAGGGAAGAGCCTTCTGATTACATAATAACATTCTGTAGCCATATTTCTAGAGATGTAATGCTTTAGGACCTTCAAAAGGATGACGGTTTACTCTTTAGGGCCTGTTATAAGTGGACTATTTAAAAGCAAAATTTGTTTCATGGTATGATGTTGAGTATGGTTGAATAATTTCAATTAGACACGTGGACTTTTTATCAGGTAAAGCCATGCTATTGGACCAGTGTTTATATACATGAGTTTCTCAATTTTGACCTAAACTCACTTTGCTCTCTTCTCCAAGCTAAATACCCAGCTCATAAACACACATTTACACTGGAAGGAAAGTGTACTGTAGTCTTTGTTGTTATTATTGGGGTGTATTATTAATACTACTGATACTAGATATCAGCAGTTAATTGATTTATCTCAGAGTTTATAACGTCATCAGAAAACTCCTTTTAGAGTCCGTGATTGAAATATCAGCAAACAAAGTGTGCATTGTTTTAAAGTTATATTGTGCGGGGTTTTTGTAACAAAATTTTGGTTATTTCAAAGTGTACTTTATTAAAATATTTATTTAAAGTCAGACAGCTCTATTATATATAAGAAGGTAATGACCAATTTGGAAGACGGGCTTATATAAGAATTCAGTTTATTTTTATTGGGTCTTTTTTATTCCACCATGTAATTTAATTTAAAGTAGGTCTTTTTTTAAAAAAAAATCCTGTAGTGATAAATGCAAACTATTAATTGAAGTTGGTTTTAAGTCTTTTATGGCCTAAAGGAAGTATAACACTTTCCTTTCTTTTGTAAAGCTGCATTATTGTGCCCTTTAATTTTGAGATATGGTAGCTCTACCCGATTTCTTTAATCATCATGCTTAAACAACTTGGGGAGTTATTTAGATTCAGTTATGTTCCTTGCTATTGGTACTTATTTTCCCTGTTCCAGGTAGTCTATTTGTTTATAGAAGGTAAAGCCTTTCATAAATTAAAAAAAAAAAGTTTACTTGGTATACTGAAATTCTCAGCTTGATTGGATCCTGATAAGCAAATAGAACTTATCCCGACACAAAGTAATCTAACCAACTGACCAATCCAAAAGAAAAATATGCTAAAGGTTAATGTTTTAAAACACATAGAGGTAGCACAACGTAATAAAGAATAACTAACTAGAGGAAGAAGTTTACTGTATACATAAGCTAATGAGAAAAATTCATGACAGTTTAATGTAACTTATTTTAAGTAGAGGGTGTTTGTCTGTCTTAAATTTTGAAGAACTTTAAAATTAATAACATTTTTTTAAAAAATATCTTCTCTAACAACTGAAACCTAGCCCCACTTAGCCTTTTTATAAAAAAATATGCTAGATTATTCAGAAATAGTGGGAAATTCTAACTTTGAGGAAGAAAACAACCCCAGCAGGCTAAAGTCCCTGTAATACCAATAATTTTATTAAAGTCTTTACTCATGGGATGGTAAATAATTTATAAAATGAATTGTAAAGCTATTCTATTCACGCAGAAGAGCCAGGTCCTGAGGTGTTTTATTTTGCGAGAACTCTATCCAATGTTAACAAATCCTGTGACGATGACAGCATTTAATCCATTCAGTATGGATCACAGAATTTGAAAGTTTACTGAGATACAGATCTTTTGTTTTTCCTTAGAAAAAAACCCTTATTTGCCTGCATTTGTCATTTTATTTGAAAGTAAACCTAGCATAAACCTTTTATATTGTTTGTCCACAAATGAGACAGTCGAACAATATTCTTTGAGCTGTTCTGCTTTGAAAACTTATTAATGGAGTTGTCACAAAAGAGAAAATGGTGGTGGGTGGGATGGAATTGGCCATTAGCAGTAATGGGAAGAGTAGGAAGAATCCTTTTGGGGGTATATCATTTTGTATTTAGGAAGTGAGAAGGGAGAACAGTATTCTTACCTTCTCTTGGAAAAGCATTTTAGAAGACGTTGCATTTAGTTTTGTTTCTGGACTACGTAGTTTTGTACTTTTACTAATTCTTGATTTTTAAATGAATCTTCTCTGACCAGTATTCCCTTTTGGTTCATTTTCTGGTTTAATAAGTACCTCCGTTAGTGTATATCTATATTTTTTAGATTGCTTGGTTATTACGAGTTCTTGAGCTTATGCATGCTGTCTTAGGTGCTGTGTACATTCATAAGAAAAATAACGTGGAAGTATCCTCAAGGCTAAGAATGAAAGCTCTGCATAAGATTTTCTGTTTCAGATTTGATTCAAGTATTTTGCATTTACATGCCTAGCTTTCTCCGTGTAGTTATGCTCCAGGGTCTCATGTGTTCTTCTCTACACTACCAAGGTAGCAACTGTTACAAGGGGAAACACTAATATATTTTCCTCGATGGTGGGCTTTTAGCTTATAAGAAGTATGCAATCGAAAGACTGGTCTGTTCCAGAAGATAGGGCTTATAAACTAAGGAATCCAGGTACTCAGTTATCTCGACCTGCAGTGAATATTTCAAAACAAACGTTAGCATTTTTTTCTAATAATGGGCTGTTCCAGGGTTCTAAGAAATTAGCAGATTATCTCCAAAACTAGAATGAAGATTCGCCTGGAAGTCTTTGGATCTGCCTAGTAAATTGGGTAGTCATCCTTCTGTTTCCTCATGACAGTTTAAGCATCTTCGTAATTCATTCCAAATTTGATCATGGTGACACTTGACCTAGACAACTTTGGTTTCATAAATAAGACATTTATCTCTCAGGCAAGACTTCAGTTCCCTGGTTATTTGCTGTAGTGCGCTGTAATCATCTTATGATTGTGTGTCTTCCTTAAGAAGTATAGATTTCTAGCACATTTCCTATGTAAGCCTAGGTAACTACACGTTTTTCTTTCTTTCTTCTTTTTTTTTTTAATGTAAGAAAAAACAGACATATTCTTCTTAGTGTCCTGACCAAGTCCTTGAATGCTGCTTAGACATTGGACTAAACTAATCCTTACTGAATAGGTTTCTGTTGACTTTTTGATTCATGCCTTTACCTAAGGGCTTTCTGTGTCAGGAGAGAAATGGAAGCGACCTTTTGTCCTATTCCAGTTAAAACAAAAAAGCCCAAGCCCAAACTGGTTTTCAGAACAGATGGATTTTTTCCTAAGGTTAATCTAAAAGATACTATAAAAACTTCAAGGCTAATTAAGAGATCAGATATGAAAAGGTGAAAACATGTCAACCCTACCAAAATTCTCGTCTGTGAAGCCAAAAAAAAGTAGGTTTTTATACCCCCAAAGTAAATAGACTATACCTGCTAATCCTTCTCTCTTGTTTTCCCCTCTGTATATAAGCACACAGTATCCCTAATAAGAAATATTTCCGATATTGACGTCCTATTGAAGTTAGTCATTCTTTTTAAAACATCACATTATAATTTAGGGCCATTGAATTTTGCTTTATGAAGTAGTAATACAGTCCCGCTGCTAAACTGGTACATGTATTCCTTCTTTACAAAATTGCACAAACTGAGACATCTTGATACGTGGAATCTTAAGTAGTCATGGACTGGTGTGGCCTCTTTGGAACTAATATCGTTAACTGCAAATTTACTAGGCAAATGTACAGTTTCCGTTCAATAAGAAGGCAGCTGATAAATGGCACAGGTGTAAACTGTTTAAAATTTTAAACCACATACTGCTAACACAATTTCAGCACTCTAGGATATGAGACGTTACAAGACAGGAGGACAAAATGTCACGTAGAGATTGTCTCCCCCGACCTTTTCTATAATTGAAACTTTCCAGAGAAGTTTTTGATCTCTCTTTACGGCTTTTGAGAAAAGCAGAAGTATGAGAAATCATCTCTCAAACCTGGATTCTAAATACTTGATGATATCTAAGATACAGGAACAGCTAAATGTGTACATTAGCCATAGTATTAGACTAAAAGCATTCTAGGCCATGTATATAGAACATAACTGTGTGGTGGGGGTTTTTTCTCCATTAATGGATGGTATCTGTGACTAATAACATTTTCTGCCTTATAGGCCTGCCTCGTCCCCTCAGCTTTCACACGATGATACTCATTCACGCATTGAACATTATGCTAGCAGGTATGAGACTAGTTGAATGCCAGGCAAATATTGATTGAAATAACTAACCAAGGAAAGCTAACCTATATTAATTTTAAGCGAATCTTTTCTTTTTCCCCAATCTTGTCTGATTTCTACTAATCAGCTTGCCCTCTAACGTGCATGCCATTCCACTGCATGTTGGTTTTGGACACCGATAAGAGCATCAGCGCAGAACAGTCTCCCCTAAACATTCCTGATAGCTTTGTTATGTTTTATATACTGAGCACGTGTAATCAATTGACTTAGAAATCATCTAACCTTCGTAGAAAACTGCTAGACCAGACATAAGTATATGAAGAAATTATACTGTGTTATATAGAGACTATGAAAGCACTGGCTTTCCATTTCTGTGTGTATTTTCCATAATATGCTGTAAAGAAGAGAATCACTCATTTTCCTAATCCCTGGACCTTTCTGTCCCACTTCCTTTGTGTTTGAGGTAACTCTTATATCTAAAAACGAAATTGCTGATTGTAAGATATGCTTGTTAAATAAATCCATAAGAGTTTGGTTCACTTTTAAGTTGTAAAAAGACTTTATTATTGTTTGAGGTGAAGGAGGTGTTTGAAGGTAAAAAGCGGCAGAATGTATAGAGAGCTTACTGTGAATCTATCTTTTATCAATAGTCTAACTGCTGAACATGTTTATCAACCGTAGGAAGTATTAACTAGCTATATATGATTCTGTCTTCAGTGGAAATCTTTAATTGTCTTAAAAAACACATGGGATAGCGTAAAGTACGGAGTGTATTTGTTGTTAGGGAAGCTTTTCTCGTGAAAACAAAGGCCTCTTCTCAGTGAAAGGAAGATCAATCTGTGAAGGAAAAAAATACAACTTCTCTTGTCATCTGCAGCGTAAGTGTAAAGCTACTTAACTAGCTGTGGTCCACCACTCACTGCCTCAGACGGTTAGGCCAACGCACACATCCTTTAATATGAAGGATTCCTTTCTCCTCTTGACATGATTTATCCTTTAGTTTTCAGGAATGTTCGATTAGGTCTTGAATAGATTCTAAGAAGTCACATAAGTTTTAATGAGCTTTTACGTTTTTTATCAGGCTAGCAGAAATGGAAAACAGCAATGGATCTTATCTAAATGATAGCATCTCTCCTAATGAGAGCATGTAAGTATCCTGTCTCTTTTTACAAAATGTTCCTGACCATGAAATTGCTTTGAGGGATTTAGAGGTAGGCTAGCGCAGAAGATAGGAATTAGTGTTTATATTCATTTGATCTTTCAAGGAGACTTTCATTTACTTTTTTTTCTTTAACTCTTGACAACCCGACACAGAATGAGCTCATCCAAATTGTGGCATTATTGGTATTCCAGATGTTCCAAAATGTTCCAAAACATTTTGCCTTACTCTTATTTAATGCCATACTACCACAAATGGCAGGGTCCCAAATACTTAAACTGTATTAAATGTTTAAGCTTTGACCAAACCTGCAGGATGTTTAAAGGGATTAGATATTAATTTTTAAAGCGATGGCTAAGTAGTGTTTTCTCCACTCGTGGGGAGTAGAACTATAATCTTGGTGTAGTTGCACTGGCATTCCCATATGGTAGGCTAGATGGGCGTTTTCCTTTAGAGATCCTACCTAGTAGATTTTTGTGATTTAGCGTCTTCAAGAGCTAAGTCAAGTGAGGCTATCTTGTGAAGGGTTTCAGAAGAAGGAGTACAAATTGAGGTCACGGTTTTGTAGTGGGATGATGAGCCAGGCCTGTCAAATTTAAGCAAGGCGAGAGAGCGGTGCTCAAAGTGGCGGAGAACACAGCTATGGCAGGGAAACAGAGGCTTCATTACAGAGTAGGGGAAGTATTCACAATAAGGAATCTTGCCGTGAACCAAGAGGCTGAGGTTGGAGGGAGAAGACTGAGAAGCAAATATGGAGGACAAAATAAGGATCTGCTAACTGAATGGATAATTTAGGGAGATGAAATCTAGTCAAGGTACAATAACGTTTTTAGTTTGACAAGTTACGGATGTCTCACCACTTTGTCATAGAGAATCTAGGCAAAGGGAAAATGGTAAATTTATCATATGTAGTTGGTGTGGCAACCCAAAGTCACACTCAGATGAGAAACAGGCTTTATAAGGATTAGACTGAAGGAAGCAGTATCCAAGTGGCATTTATACATAACTGGTTATTGAAGACGTGAGAATAAGTCATCTCATCTGGTACATAAAGATGATCAAGGTAATAATAAAGAATAAAGTCAACACTCAGCCATTCATGTATGACTTACGTTACTTAAAAGAAAACAAAACAGCCTTTTCCCCCAAACATAACTCTGGTGCATTCTCTTTCTTAGCTGTGGGGAAAAGTATTAATAGTATTAATATATAAACTACTTTGACAGAAAAATATGTAAGCAAAGAATCAGCGAAACGTAAACAACCTGAACGATTTGCTTCTTGGGGGCACTGATTTGAATATTAGAAGCTCTAGCACGTTCACGGTAATTCAAGTTGTACCTGTATAATAATGGCTGCCATTCACTGACTGCCTCAGAAGACAGTAAGAGAAGTTGAATTATAACTATGTGTTGTAATTAAACATGGGAAGTCCTAGCAATCAAACTGCAGAATTGGGGAAGAGAGCTAACAAATTAGGTGGTCACAACTGCTTTCGTTTTATTTTTCAACGAAAGAGGGCATAAAATCCATTTTGACTCAACGTTGGATGGTAATGTCATATCTTAGGGGCAGATCTGGGCAAGTGGTTTGGTAGATTGGTTGACTTCACTTAAATGTTTGTTTTTAACACCCAATAATTATTTTAATTTTAACTTACCAACCAATTATCTGCCTTGATGGACCAAGATCATTTAAATTAGGAGGATTTTTTTCCCCTAAATCTGAAAGTTTTTCAACTCAGAGGACATAGAGATGAGAAAAGGAATTTAAAGGGGTGTGGAGAGGGAAAAATTAACGTATCATCTTACTGATATGTAGCCGGAAGCGAAGGGATTTAGCCTGTCACTAAGAGCAGAATGAAGTTCTTATAACTCGGAGGTACACAGGCTTTTCAGGAGCTGGGGGCGATGCATTCAGAAAATAATTTCTTCTGTGTATGAGAGAGTTCCTAGATACGAGGAAGGATTGCAGCTTCCTCCCAACGTATAAGCCTTTGGCCTCTTTGTTCCCCAAGGTTAGTCTTTGAAAAGCTGCTCTGAGGAATGAGTTGTTCAGTCCTCTTGTATTAGTCACCTTAATGGCTTTTTTTCCCCTGCCAATTTTTGTTTTTCTATCTAAACAATAATTGAATGAAATAGTAGTCATTTTTATCTGTAGTTTCATTATTGTTATCATCCTGCCTCTGTGGGGTTTATAAGTTGAAACTGGCTTACCAAAGCAACACTTTTCACTTGCATTGCTTTCCACTTAAGAAAATATTTACTCTCTTATTTTAACGGCTTCAGTTTTTTCCTGGTCAGTATCAACAACACAGTGGGTGAGTGAACAGATTGTCTTGACAGGCTTGGTAGCAGAAGCGTTATACAGCCATTATTACGTCTCTTAATATTTACTAACGATTGATGAAACTGTCAACGTAGAGTCCCAGTATTACTGTCATTCTACCATTCATTTACCCACGTAAATAGGCCAACCAGATTCAATGGAAAATCTGAGCCAGAAACACTTGGAATTGTCACCAACAGGATGGTAGACCACAACTTCAGGAGTATCAAAATGTCTTTAAAAGCAGGAAAAGGGGTCTAATTAATTGTTAAGAGCAAATAACTGTTTCTATTTTTAAAATACACACCCAAGTCCCTGACCCCCAAGGCAAAATAAGGGGGGAAAAAACCAAAACCTTTGATTTTATTTTCCAGAGATGATGAACATTTGTTAATCCAGCATTACTGCCAAAGTTTGAACCAGGACTCCCCCCTGAGCCAGCCTCGTAGTCCTGCCCAGATCTTGATTTCCTTAGAGAGTGAGGAAAGAGGGGAGCTAGAGAGAATCCTAGCAGATCTTGAGGAAGAAAACAGGTGAGTTTTCTTTCTAGCTTTGTCATTGGTATGCAGAGTGCATACACTTGCGCACATAGAAAAGTGCCAGGAATCTTCACTTAGAGTCATTTTATGTCTAATTGTTTTCTCCAATAATCTGTTTAGCTCCGTTTACAGATTCTCTCTCTCTTTTTTTTTTTTGTCATCCGAAAGAAGAAAATGAATGCAATAGCATAAGTAAGAACTCATATAGTAGGTGTTAAAGGAATGAATGCAATAGCATAAGTAAGAACTCATATAGTAGGTGTTAAAGGAATGAATGCTGATGGTGGTATTTGATTCGTTGCATGCGTTTCGGAGGCTTTGATTTTATGTTTGAGAATAGAATTTAAGAACAAAGTAGGTCATTTAATTTTATGATATGATTTGTACATGTGTTTGGCCATATTATCTATCTCAAAGCATTTGAGCAAGTAGACTCATTGGTCATATTTGGGAATGAATTAGTTCATCTTAGTTTCCATCATCAAATACAGCGGTCGTTTATGCACACTGTCCTAGCAGATTAGTGAGACAATTCCAGTTGTCAGTCATCACCTGAAAAACATGTCCATGGAACAAGAGCAGAAATTATAAAAGTAAAAGAAAATTTCCTAATGACTGCACAGAGGACAAAGATGTAAAAATCTGGTATATTGTGGGATGTCAGGATAATGCAAATCATTGGACTTTTACTTTTGTATTACGTTTATTGTATCACAGGTCCCTTGCTTAAGAAAGGCTTTCGCACATGATCACTTCTAACTCAGTGTGCCTTCCTTAGACAGATGCCACCAGGCGAGTCTTTAAAGAGCAAATGCTCAAACCTGTGGGACTTGAGTACTTTCATCTCTTTGGTTTAGCCCAAGGCACAAGGACCTCTTAATCGAGGCAACACAGTATGTCTGAGAACCAGTGCCCTCGGGGAGTATGTCACCTCAAGATGAAAAGGCAAATTGCCATTCATCCATTGCTTTCTCCTGCCACTGGCCTCTTTCTAGCTCTCTGTACCTCTGACCTATGGCCAGAGCTCCTTATCTGGTCGGCTTCCCTTTGTCTCTTTCTCGCCCCTCCAATAAATCCTCCATGCTGGCTGTAGTTGTGCATCTCTCCAGAACCAAGACCCAGCATGGCATTGTTCCTTCACTGGATTTCTGCATCGTTTAAAAAACCTAGCTGCTCAGCTGGGCATTTTAAACCTTCCACAGTTTTCTCTTGACCTGCTTTTTACAACTTCATCTTCTTTTGTACCTGTTGTGGCTGCTGTTTCTGAATGCATCCTGCTCTCATCCACTTTCCGGGTCGAGCTCAAGCTTGCGTCTCAGCCTAGCTACTAACCCCCATCGCTCCACTGCCATAGCTGGCAAAGGAGTCCTTCCCATCCTCCATGCCCTTGCTCAGATGATTTTGCCCACAGAGCCCTGTTAGATCCCGGCATTTGCAAGTAATCTATCATATTTGACTGTGTTCTCAGAATACTTTGGACCTTTCTCAGAGACCTGTGTTTCAGTTTGCTTTTTGATCAGTTAATTCCCAATGCTTCCCTCTAATGGAGACAGTGAATGCCTTTGGAATAAGGCCTGTGTTTTAATCCTCTTAATGTCCCCTATGGTACCTAGCACAGTGTGACTATTTAATGGGTTCTCCAGAAATGTTTGGTAAAAGCCTGAGTTAAGAATACAGAGGGGATGCCACACACATACCATTCAGGAGGTAATACTGAACATTCTGTGGGTTTGGGCCTTATTTGTAAGACTGGCAATGAACGTCATGGTAGATAAAACCTTTCCCTCTACTTTATTGAGTACCATTAGTATTCATTTATGTTAAGTGTTTAATTATTTTAGGGGTCAAAGTCAAATAGGAAGAAAAAGTTGGTATTGGCATTATAAATAGAATTTGATGTTACCCAGGAAAAGAAATATTTTTGTACAATATGATTGTCCACTGTGTAATGTATCTTTCCATTTCATTGGTCAAGAGTTCTGTCTCGGTTATTATTACTACACTTGCCCTCCACACCCTGACGACCAGGCCAAAGAGTGCTGGTGAAGAGTACTTGGAACTATCATTTGTATATCATTTCGTCATTTTCAGAGCACTTTAATGCATTTTGGGTCATTTAATCTTCCTAAAAGCTCTGTGTAGAAGATGGATGAGAAAATGCAGGTTCAGAGAGGTTCAAACGGCTTGACCCAAATTTCACAATCAGCCAGTGGCAGAAGCAAATCCAGATCCAGATTTTCTGACTCAAAATAGCCAACTGTGCCTTGCACCAGAGCCTAAAGAAGAGTCATCCTATGTATATATGTCATTTATGTAGAATTGTGCATTCTATGTAAATATCATTTATGTAGAACTGTGGCACATTCCATGGAATGTACCTTTACTTGAGGGAATATTTTTAGGACTACATATGAACAAACCTGTCCATCGACTTGTGGTACAGTGATCACCAGTTTACCCTGAAAGGTATCCAAGACCATTCCCCAGGAATGACATGGTTTATTCTCTGAAAGAAAGAAAAAATAAATTGCACCAGGCTGCTTAGAGCTCCAAAATGAAGAATCTGCTACTGGTGCACGTCTTTCTGTAAGTTATCTTGACCCTCAAGTAAAGGTCAGGATGAGCTTCCTTCTTTCTCTCTCTACTTTGTCAGATTTTCACTTCCTACCAAATCCCAAGAAACGTCTCTGCAGAGCTCCCCTCCTGAAGGTAGCCTCTGGTTTTCTTTGCTCTGTCCTCTCCTGTCTTCCTGCAGTTCTTCTCAAAGAAATTCAGAGCCGTAGCTTTGTCTTCATGATCCTTGAGTTCAGTGTTGCTTAAAGGAGCCTGTAATTCACCATTTCCTTTCCTTCCTCTCAGAGAACCCGGGAGGTCATTAGATGTCCCCTGTCCGTGCCCGCCAGCCTAGCTATATTTCTCTAGTCAAATTGGCTACGTAATTTGACAAACACAAGCAGACATTTAGAGCAAATGGGAAAGGATATTTAAAACTGAGAGTATCCCATGTCCTTTGGACACACGTCTGTGTGTACTTCGTGTTCCTTTATCCTGTAGCAAGGGCTCATCTCCACATGACAGTTAGCAAGGGCAAGAGGCTTGAAAAGATCCCCATTCCTGACTAGATGTTTATTGAATTCTGTTATTCGTGACACCTCCCCACCATCCCCTTGGAAAACTGAAATTGGCTAATGAGGAAGTGTCTCAAGGATATCTTATCTCTGTCTTTCGAATTCCATTTCTCCCAGTTGTTGCCACCTAGCATTCAATAAATACTTGTTGAATAAGTTAATGAATAAATGAATTGAAATGAAGCTGAATTTATTTTCATTGTAGCACTCGTGCATGTACTTTTGGCTAAAATTCTTTTTACGTCCTAATTTCATAGAGGAAAGCCTTTTGAAAGCTTTTCTTGTGCTTGCTTTTCAGAATACTTCGCATTTTCAAACTTCTTTGATGAGCACCAAGCCTTGCTTTGTCATAAATTTAGAATGTTGAGAATTCATTTTCCAAATCCTAAGCCCCGTGTGTCTCCCCCCACTGGCTTTCTCTGATTCTTGGCTTATGCCACAAAGATAAGGCGAAAGCTCTGAGCAAAAGCTAAGTCTGCCTCTCAGTTTTCTCGATAGGGTCTCTCGTAAATTTGGGTGACTAGTGACTTATACGGTCTTTAACGTTTCACTTCTGCATAATGTTTCTCCCTCATACCACAGATAATTCTGATTCACCTGTTGGGTCGAGACCCGTTGGATGTCGAGAATTTGCTCTATTGTGCGTCCTTAGCATTGCAAACTCCAAGTTCACTTTTGTCCTGCGTACAGGACAGCCTGCAATCTGCTGACTTAAATCTGTAGTGACAAATTTCGATGTATTTTTCTCTGCACTAAGTGAACTCAGACTTGCTCTGAAATTCTAGGTATGACCCTAGCAATGAAAAGGTAGCCTTTATGAGAGACAAAACCTCATCGTCATTCTGCTGCCGGCGCATCAAATTGATTAGATTGTTCCCAAGTCTAAAAGGAGGGTAAATACTAAGCTGATTTACTGTGAAGTCTAAAGTTAATTAAAATTGTTAGTAGATGTTTTAGGACGACAGAGGATTCTGAATTTTTAGTACCCGCTAGGTACCTTTCATATGTCTTGTTGTTGGGCAACCAGTCATGATGCAGCCTAAGTGTGAGTTTTCCCTTGATCCTTTTCACTCCTCCAGTGGCTGTGCGGGATTGTAACTGTTATATTCAGAAAAACTCTAGATGGGTTACTTACACCACTGAGTTAAACTAACTGGCGATCGTCATCCCGGTGCTTTCCCTTGTAAATGACGTGATGACTGGGCCCGAGGCTCACAGTTTTCAATGTTCGCCGTCTCAGGACGTCTTTATTCCACGTTCCTTCCTTAGGTCTTTGTGTGAGTCTCACGTGATGGTGAGGAGATGGCCAAGATGAAGGGAAGCCGAAGCGGGTCAGGAGTGGGCATTCCGAGCTGAGCGAGGAGCATAAACAAAGGTGTCAGGGAGGGACAGCACAGGATGCTTGGGGAACCGCAAACAGTTGCGCGACCTCTGTAATTAGTCCAGGATGGGAGGAGATGAAGCCGGACAGGTCGGCAAGGCCAGGTGGGGAACGACAAGACCAGGTGGGGAGGGACAAGGACGCGGTGCGGTGCTGTGTGGGGGCCTCCTCATGTAGTACAGGGAGCCTCCCGGGGGTGAGCCAGGAGCGATGCTGTTAGACTTACACTTACATGTGTGACTTGGGCAGCTGGGCGGAGGTTGGGGGGACTTTGAAAAGCACAGGCCTGGAAGAAGGAAGTCAGATGGGGAGGGAGCATGGAAGCCCAGGAAAGAGATGATAAGGGCCCACAGGAGGGTATTAGAAATGGGGAGGATGGGCTGAATCTGAGGGATATTTTAGGGGAGGGGAGGGGCGGGGTGTTTGGCTGGCTGGTTGGGCGGATCTGGGGAGGGAAGGAATGAACCCCAGTTCTGGCGGGTGCAGGGCGAGACCACGGTTGTCGGCAGCTGGGACTGACAACTCAGGAAGAGCAGCAGCAGGGTCGTCCTTCAGTTCAGCAGGATTTACAGAGGGCCTTCCTCAAGGTCAAGTAGCTGGAAGATGGTGAATGGGGTGCAGGAGACGTTGAGTTTGAGGTTCTGGTGGCATACCCACGGACAAATGTCTGACGGTGGGAAATGGAACTTGGAAGCTGGAAGGAGGGGTGTGGGCCAGAGATAACAGATCTGTGAGTCCCCAGCTCATAACTGGTAGTCGAAACTGAGAGTCAATTTATCTACCCAGGGAGCACGTGGCAGAAGGGGAACAATGGGCTTGGTAAAACTCTAGAAGATGTAAACATTAAACTGTTTATAGAATTCCCTTTATTGTTTAATAGGTAATCCATGCTCATTATATGAAATCCAAAGGGTTTAAAAGGCATATAAAGATAGTGAGTCTTTCTCCAACCTTGTCCCCTGGCTGTCGTGCTCCCAGCGCTGGGGGCTGCCCGCTTTACTTCTTTCTCGTGTAATCTTTCAAAGATATTCTCTACATACGCAAATATTTTTGTGGTTGTTGGAATTATTTCACACAGTACCATGTAGTGTTCACTCTGGTCTTTTCATTCTACTTAAAGATCCCTAATTACACACGCTGGAGGAATATCCCAGAAGAAGAGGGGAAGAGAGCTTGGGAATGATAGCATTTTCCCAGAGGAGGCAAGAGGGAGAGGGGCACAAGGACACAGGAGGAGGCATGGTTTTGAACGGGAGAAGGGCCACCTCTGAAAATCATGTTGTAGGTGACGAAGCCGGGGTAAGGAATGGGGGTGGGGAAGATAACAGTGAATGTTAACTGTCCAGTACACATCATTGGGAATCAGTAGAGACTGATGCTCATAGCTGGTCTACACATTTTTTTAAGTTGAACTGGGGGGAAAAGAGTCGTGTATGAGAAAGTTAATGAATCTGGGCCCTCATGCCACTTGGCAATACGAGCCCCCAAAACACAGGGCTACAGAGCCTTTTTAGAGAAAGGGAACTACTTTTCTCATATAAATCAAACCGACAAGGTCTTTCATGGCCAGAGAAGCTGCCGTATGAAGAGAAGCTGAAGGGCATACCCACTGCATTTAATAAGGTGTGCAGGAGTCAACCGCCCCCGCTCTAGGCAGGCAGGGACGACAGTTACATGGGGCGGGGTCACCATGATTCCCAGGCTCAGTTTCTAACTAAGCCACCCAATAGCTACATTTCCTTCAGTGTATCCTGAGTTAATCGAAGCTTGTGGACGGATGACCCGAGTTCTCCCTCTCTTTAACTCTCTTGTTATACTAAATGTATTAACGTTGCCTTAAACCTTTTCGGGGAGCAGCATGAGGTTTTCTTTTTTAGAAGAAAATTTTATTTTTCACAGTAGAGACAGTTTGAATATTCATATTATGAAATCTCTGTAAACACACAAACAAAATTTAACTTGGAATACAGGTAGCCGCGTATAATCTTTTTTTTTTAATTGAAGTATAGTTGATTTACAAGATTGTGTTTCAGATGTACAGCACAGTGATTTGGATATATATGTATGTGTATATATTTTTTTCAATTCTTTTCCATTATTGAATATAGTTCCCTGTGCTATACAATAAATCCTTGTTGTTTATTCTGTATATGGTAGTGTGTACCTGTTAATCCCATACTCCTAATTTATACCTCCCCACTCCCCTTTGGTAACCATAAGTTTGTTTTCTACGTGAGTCTGTTTCTGTTCTGTAAATAAGTTCACTTGTACTCTTTCTTAAATTCCACATATGAGATATATAATATTTGTCTTTCTCTAACTTCATTTAGTATGATAATCTCTACGTTCATCCATGTTCCTGCAGATGGCATTAGTTCATTCATTTTTATGGCTGCGTTATTCCGTTCTCTGTGTGTGTGTGTATGTATATATATACACACGTGTGTGTGTATACACACACACACCACATCTTTATCCATTCATCTGTTGATGGACACAACATCATGAAGTTTTAAGTGCAAATACTCAATCTATTTAAATGGGGAATATGTTTTTTAAAGACTGGAGTTATCACTCGATTTTAGGGTCCTCTGTCTTAGATGTCTTGGAAATCATAACAAAAACTCGTCTGGTGAGTTTAGATCTTGGCATAGGAAATTGGATAGTCATGAGGACTGCTTCATCCCACAGAAAAACTGACGTACCCCTCTGGTGATAACAGTATTCACAAGTTATTGGTACAGCTGCCATCTTCCTAGAGTAAGCAGGATAAAAGCTGAAGTTCTTACAATCCAATTTCCCTTTTTAGATCCTCCATGAAGACCCTCATCCTTCTTTTGGCTTTTGTTACCAGACCATCCTGCTACAGTAGAACTGACTGTAGTCTTAACTTTCTTTAGTTACTTTCCAGGCCTGAGGATATCATTCCATTCAATTCAACAGCTAGTTAGTGAATGCTTAATGTGTTTTTCAAACAGGACTACAAAAAGGAATAAGCCTTGGTTCTTACCCTCATGGGGCTCAAACTTTAATAAAAAGACATTCAAATATAAACAATTATAACCCAGTGTTACAAGTGCTCTGAGGGCACAGAGGTGAATGACTAATTCTGTCGGAGGGATTGGGGAGACTTTCACAAAGGGAGGTGAACATAAAGGCTGAATAGCAGTTTTCCAGGCTGAGAGAGGGCGTAAGGTTGAGCCTTGCAGACTGTTGGGGCAGTGAGTTATGTGTGGCCAGAGCACAGGATGAAGAGAACCAGAGAGTAGTGGAATGGTAGGTGGAGACCACTGTTTAAAGGGCTTTACACGTCAGACACAGGAGTTTGGACTGTATCCTATAAGCAGTAGTTGAACAGTGAAGGCTTTGTGAGGAGGAGAAGATTTAGCAAAATAATTGTAAGCAGGGAGCTAAAGCCATGGAGATTGGTAGAAGGATAGTGCAACAGTTCATTGAAATATGGCCAGGTTCTTAACTAAGGATCTCTTAGGCAAGTGAAGAAGTGATAGAGAAATGGGAAGTCGCTGGATGAATGAGGCCAGAGCAGATGGGAGAGGAAGGAATTGGGTGGTATGAAATTTTTCATCAGGGAACTGGGAAATGGTCATTAAAAAAACAATATCAATAACAACATAGCACACACAAGAAAAGCTACTGATTGGCCAAGGTCAATGGATAGAGAAAAAGAACTATGTATTGCGCATGCTGAGTTCTGTTTGCCCAAGGAGATTCAAGTGGAAATTTCCTATATTGATTTTATGTATTCACTTTCCAAAAAGGATTTAAAAAAAAAAACATAGCAGTAAGATTCCTGTAGTAGAAATAGTAAATCAGTGAACGTAGTGGGGATTAACTTAGTTGATATAATTGAGCTTGAAATTTAGTTTGAGGTTCCCTGCAGGCAGGGGGAATAAGAGGAAACAATGATTTGTCTATCTCTCAATATTGGATGAAAGAAGCGTGAAACTTTCTAAGGAAACAGCATAGTTTTCCTGGTTCTAAATTAACAATAACAGCAAAAACAAATAGGTGTCATTTGAGTGCCTGCTGTGGACCAAACCTGTTCTGAGTATATGTAAGATCCTATTCAATCCCCACAACAACCCTATGAACGAGAGGCTGTTTCCCAAATAAAGACTCCATGACACAGGGTATGAAGGACACGCCACACGGCTAGCAAGGAATAGGGCCTGGATTCAAACTCAGGCATTCCTGGACTCTTAGACAGTGTTAATGCTTGGTGTGATTACTGGCTAGTCTCCTTATCAATATTTTTATAACAAAGACTGAAGGAAATTTTATGTGGCTGCTTCTAGTAGCCTTTGATAATTGTGGAAAGCTTGCCATTAAAGACCAAAGAAATGATGACAGTTCTCCATGGATAAAGGTCACTATTGCCCAAAATGTGTTCTATAACATACCTCTGAGATACTCTAAAAAGACTGATTCTAAGGACAGATAAACTTTGGAAGTGCTTGTACTGGAAAGTGTTGATTAATTTGCGTTTGCATTGAAGAGTCCAGAAGTAAAGAAACATGATTCGCTTTGTTTAACCCAGTGTTGGTTACACATACTTGACCTCAGCCCAGTTGTACTGTTCTGTGGAACTCACTTTGGTAAGAAATACAAGTCTGTACTAATGTCTCTGAAAATGAAACCTGGATGTTTCTCACAAAAGTAACTTCTGATTTTCTCCAGTAGTAAAGCCCTACAACCCGAGAGACCAAAATGATTATTCTGGAAAAGTCAAAGATAGGTATTAAATCATCTCCTGTAAGAAGAGATAATTCTATGAGGTCTTTTTGTGGAACATCCCACCGTGAGTGACCTGGCTTTCCCATCAAACCACAAAAAAGCATTTCCACCAATAACTTGACAAAATTAATTTGCTATATGGAGCTCTTAATTGTTGTTAACTGATTGAATTTCGATGGATGTCTACCAAACACAGGAACTTTTGCTTCTATAACAATTACTGTTGGATTTTGCTGCGTAAGTTGTTAGATGCGAAGGCCAGTTGTTACTTGAGGCCTCTCCTGGGTTGTGATATAAAAGTGTATTACCAACACATGGGAAGATATTAGCAGGAATGCAGGTGTAACAGTCATCTCAATGACAGATTAAGGTATATATTTTGAAGATGTGTAGCTAGTGTATGGTCCTGTGTAATGCTACTTGAGGAAGCTGATTCCTTTTCTGGCACTGAAATGTTAGAGGAAGGATCAGTGATGAGTCTATCAACCTTGTGTGGCTTGGTACTTAGCAAGTTTAAGTTCACAGAACCCGTGGCTAATGGAGACATCCAGGAGACTGTTGAAAAGACAGGTCTGGACTCTAGAAGAGAAGCCTGGACTGAGGAGTAATGGGTTGGGGAGGTTGGGTCATGGGTGTAGAGGAGGTGGAAGCCTAGCGAGAGGACAGGGTCCTCTTAGGAAGAGAACACGTGTGGAAAGAAGACCAAGGACCTCCTGGTGTACTTGATTGTAACTGGCTATGCCCAGTTCTCCACCAGTAGCCGAGATAGAAATGGTTTCCTGGTTGTATTACTTACGTAAATGGATGACTTCTGCAGATGACCAAACCCTTTTTTATTTTCCTGCTATGTGGATAATTAAAGTTGACCTCTTTCTGTATCTCCAAATTCTGGGTTACCTTTTGGTACCACTCCGTCTGCTATCTACAATTTATAAGTAAACCCATATGATCCTTTTCCTGTAATTTCCTAGTAAATCAAAGTGATTATTTCAAAGATAGAAATAACCTATATTCTTAGCTTAAACACTGAGCATAATTCCCAGTCCTTTTGCATTAGTGTAAGGTTTGTCACCATGGAACTAAACAATATCCCACACACTAGAAGGTGAGCTCTTGAAGGGTAAGGGACTGTGTCTCGCATATGTTTCTCTCTATAGTGCTGGTGTAGGCTTTACATGTTGATTCAATTAATGGATAAATGTCCTTTGGAGTTTTCTTGTTCCCTGCCAGATTTCTTGGCTGGTTTTTCTACATCTGTGACTCTATTTCTGTTTTGTCAGTAAGTTCGTTTGTATCATTTATTTCAGATTCCGTATATAAGCGATATCATATGGTATTTGTCTTTCTCTGTCCGACTTGCTTCACTCTGCATGACAGACTCTAGGTCCATCCACGTCTCTACAAATGACCCAATTTCATTCCTTTCTATGGCTGAGTAATATTGCATTGTATATAAGTACCACATCTTTTTTTTTTTTTACATCTTTATTGGAGTATAATTGCTTTACAATGGTGTGTTAGTTTCTGCTTTATAACAAAGTGAATCAGTTATACATATACATATGTTCCCATATCTCTTCCCTCTTGCGTCTCCCTCCCTCCCACCCTCCCTATCCCACCCGTCCAGGCGGTCACAAAGCACGGAGCTGATCTCCCTGTGATATGCGGCTGCTTCCCACTAGCTATCTATTTTACGTTTGGTAGCGTATATATGTCCATGCCACTCTCTCGCTTTGTCACAGCTTACCCTTCCCCCTGCCCATATTCTCTAGTAGGTCTGTGTCTTTATTCCTGTCTTCATCCCACATCTTTTTTTATCCATCCATCCGTCGATGGACATTTAGGTTGCTTCCATGTCTTGGCTATTGTAAATAGTGCTGCAGTGAACATTGGGGTGCATGTATCTTTTTGAAGTATGGTTTTCTCTGGATATATGCCCAGGAGAGGGATTGCTGGATCATATGGTAGTTCTATTTTTAGTTTTATGAGGAACCTCCATACTGTTCTCCATAATGGCTGCACCAATTAACATTCCCACCACCAATATAGAAGGGTTCCCTTTTCTCCACACCCTCTCCAGCATTTATTGTTTATGGAGTTTTTAATGATGGCCATTATGACTGGTGTGAGGCAGTACCTCATTGTAGTTTTGATTTGCATTTCTCTGATAATTAGTGATGTTGAGCATCTTTTCATGTGCTTTTTGGCCATCTGTATGTCTTCTTTGGAGAAATGTCTGTTTAGAACTTCTGCCCATTTTTTGATTGGGTTGTTTGGTTTTTTGACATAGAGCTGCATGAGCTGTTTGTATATTTTGGAGATTAATCCCTTGTTGGTCGCTTTGTTTGAAAATATTTTCTCCCACTCTGTGGGTTGTCTTTTATATCATTTTCCACTGGACTGAAAACACTGAAGTTGTTTAGGTTAACCCAGACTTGAACATTTCCTGGGCTTATTTTGGGGCTCTCTTTTAAATTCATTGTCTGAAAATACTGAGAAGTGTCTGCATACATAATTCTGCAGGCATGTACACAGCGTCTTTCTCTTATGTACACGGTTAAACTTGATTCCTCCATAGTAGGAGAGAGCATTAGAAAATTATTGACTTCATTGGGGAAATAATCTTTTTTGCTGTGAGAAATAATATTTTGAATTTAGAACCTTTTTTTTTTTTTTTTTTTTTTTTTTGCGGTACGCAGGCCTCTCACTGTTGTGGCCTCTCCCGTGGCGGAGCACAGGCTCCAGACGCGCAGGCTCAGCGGCCATGGCTCACGGGCCCAGCCGCTCCGCTGCATGCGGGATCTTCCCGGACCGGGGCACGAACCCGTGTCCCCTGCATCGGCAGGCGGACTCTCAACCACTGTGCCACCAGGGAAGCCCTAGAACGTATTTTTTATAAGAGCTTTATCAAGATATAATTCACATACCATAAAATTAACGCATTTAAAGTGTATATGTCACTGGTTATTGGTGTATTCACAGAGCTGTGCAACCATCGTCACATAAGCAATTTTAGAACAATTTCCTCACCCCGAAAGGAAACCCCATACCCATTTTCAGTCACTCTCCATTTCTTCCAAAACAACCGCACCCCAGCCCTAGATGGTCACTAATCTTCTTTGTTTTATATGGATTTGCTTCTTCTGGACATTTCATATAAATGGAGTAAACACAATACATGGTCTTTTGTAAGTGGCTTCTTTCACGTAGCCTAATATTTTAAAGGAACACCTGTGTTGTAGCATGTATTAGTACTTTGTTCTTTATTACTGAATGATATTCTATCGCATAGAAATACCACATTTTAAAACATTCATGTGGCAGTTGATGGACATTTGAGTTGCTTCCACTTAATGGCTGTTACGGATAATTCTGCCGTGAACATTTGTGCACGAGTACTGGGACTTCCTTTAAAGAAATGATCCTGTAGTTTCTGTCATTGTAATAGAGGAGACCGTAGGATCAAATATGGCAAGAGTATATAGCAGGGCATGCCAGGAAGTGAAAAATAGGCCATCAAGATAAACTTACTGGGAGAATTTAAGGCCAAGTCTTAACTACTCGTGAGGGATTCAAGCCAGGACACACAAAGCCTAAAATTATGCTTCTCCTAGAGACCGTTACAGCGTTTTGCTGACCACAAACAATGAAAGTTTAATATTTTACTGTATTTGTCTGAAAATTGAAACACACTTTTCCCAATGGTACTATTCCTGGAGACTAGACTTCCTCACTTCTAAAACCTTTCCAGTCCTAGTGTGCTTTGTGTATGGTTAAGACTAGTCACGGTCATATTTGTCTTGGGTTTTGTCTGTCTGCTTTCTTTCCAGGTATAACAGGATTTTTTTGAATGAATTCTTCTCTTCTTGTGTTGAACTTTTGATTAATACATTTATTCTTGGACAATACTGTGTTAGCCCTTGATCAGGAATTTGTGCAAAAATATCTCACTCATTGAAGATTAAAAAAAAAAACTAAAGCCCATTAATACTGTCAGGTTCTGTCTCATGGAGCTCAAGCAAGATATAGATCACTATGTCAAGGTGTCAAGGGCAAATCCTGAGAATAGAGTATATGTGAGTACATTAACCCTGTAGACTTGGTCTGAACAGTTTATTACAGCAGTAATCTGTGGACAAAATTTTATCATTCTGTCACATGCCTAGCAGATTTGGTGGAATCTAAGGAAATCTCGTCCTAGTGATCTTAGCTCAGTGATTTCATTTTGCCCAGATGCTCAGCTGTGATACACTTTACTATAGCACAGATGATGGAAAATATACAACAATTCCCAGATTCTGGGGTAGCTACAATCATGACTGGGGAGGGGGGGCAAGAATTAAAGAGCGCAAATGGTGAATCAGTTTCTAAGCGCTCACGCTCTCCCTTTCTCCCTCTCCCTCTCCCTTTCTCCCTCTCCCTCTCCCTCTCTCTCTCTCTCTCTCTCTCTCTCTCTCTCTCTCTCTCTCTCTCTCTCTCTCTCTCTCGCTCGCTCTCGCTCTCGCTCTCGCTCTCGCTGTCTCTCTCTCTCTATATATATTCTGCCAAGTTCAGTGGGTGTTATTAGATTGCTTTTATTTCAGACAATTTAAGTGCTTTCCTTTGGTAAGAAGCTTTCAGCACACCTGAGTTTCCAAATCCAAAGTGTACACAATATAGAGAAAGAAGTCATAATAATTATGAACACTTAGATTGGGCTGGGTCTGGTTCTAACAAAGTTGTACATAGGGAATGTAGACCGCACTGGCTCGCTGAACCTCCTGGTGGGGTGAGTGCTTAGGTCAGTTGCCCAGCCTCAGCAGCTGGCAGAGCCTGGCTGTGAATCAAGGTCTTTCTAACTCCAGAAACGTGCTCTCAAACCCTGTTCCAATTCCCACCTCAGCCATGGGTGATAAAAGGCACCAAAAAGGCAATGTGTCCAAAAAAACTTCTCGTATTTTTCTTTACTTGCTTCAACATCGCTTTTTATAAGTAAAGGTATTTATTTTTTTGGCTGCCTTGGGTCTTTGTTGCTGCGTGTGGGCTTTCTCTAGTTGCGGCGAGCGGGGGCTACTCTTCGTTGCAGTGGTTTCTCTTGCTGTGGAGCACTGGCTGTAGGCACGCGGGCTTCAGTAGTTGTGGCACACAGGCTCAGTAGTTGTGGCGCAATGGCTTAGTTGCTCCGCCACATGTGGAATCTTTCCGGACCGGGATCGAACCTGTGTCCCCTGCATTGGCAGGCAGATTCTCAATCACTGCGCCACCAGGGAAGTCCTGCTTCAGCATCGCTTTTAAATGCAGATATCACTGGAAGAAATGGTACATTATTATAAAATCCCAGTAAGGTTTATTCAGTAGGAAAGGGGTTGGAATTTAAGAGCTCTACATGCATTACAAGGGGACAATGTTAAGAGAAGAGGATTAGAAACAAGAGCCTTGGGGGGGGGGGGGGGTTCCTGCCATTTTTACTGTTTTGCTTAAGGCAGACCTAAAATATGCATATTTTTACTTCCCACCCTGTGAGCGGCTCCATAATTAACACTGGTAGTGCCAAGGCATATTAATGTCTCTTTCCATCTAGTTTAGGGGTATTTTTGACTTTGTGTTTGATAAAATTTTACAGTATAGCTTTAAATATTTTAATTATAATTGAAAAAGACTCTGTGCAATTTCCAGTTTTTAAAATACCTCACGCCTGCGAAATTTGTCTTTCCCTTTTTTTTTTTTAGAAACTGCTAATTTGCTAGATTTATAGTTGCTGTAATAGTTCTGTGTGATTTACTACATTTGCCTGAATCCAGATTGGTGGATATGATTTAGCTGCTTTTAACACTGTATGAGGGTAAAGCTAGATTTCTCTGGGCCTAATCTTTTTAGATGCAGACCTTTGTAGTTGTTCCCACTTTATGAAACGGATCCTGTGTGTGCTCATGCTTTGATATACAGTTTAATGTATAAGACTTGTTAAGACAGTGATCACTGGAAAGTGGTCTTCAATGATATAATTACACACAGTACGGAAGTTCCATTTAAAGAGTACATGACCTACATTGAAAACACTTGGTTGACATCAGTAAATTAATAGAACTTACACAAAGATTGTTGTAATGTTCTGTATTATAACTAGCATGTAGCTTGTTATGATTGCTAGAGGGACCAGGTGCTTTCATGTTTTCAGCAGGTAGAGGTAAGGCCAATTTGATTTCTCTCTCTCTCTTTTTTTTTTTTTTTGATTTGTTTCTTATATCCATTAGCTAGTTAGGAAAAAATTTTTAATGTAACTTTGTATCTGGACAACCACATTTATACACATGATGACATAAAATTAATCAGATACAGCTACATAGTTGTAGAATGGAGGGATTTTTTTAAGCTCTATGGAGAGTAAGAAATTAATAATGGATGGGAGACTTCTTTTGTTTTTTTTTTTTTAGCAAGACTGGCTGCAGGAAGAAATTGTGGTGACAGAAACCATGTGAAGTGAATTTGAATTCGTGTTCTTTAGGGAGCTACCAGAGAAATATAATTTACAAGATAATCAAGAACCTAAACAGATTCTCTGTGGAGTCATTGTCTGATGCCTGACATATATTCATCTACGTTGAAATGACTCCACAAATACCGTCTAACAATTAGAGAATCAATAGGGGTGAAACGTACATGTATAACTTCAAGAAAAGCAAAATATATATCTGTAACAAACATATAAATTGACAGCCAACTGTTAAAATGAGCAGGTTATATACTTGTGGTTAAGGTTTAAAAATGACTCACCCTGGAACAGTGGTATCTCACTGATCTTTTATGGGAATGATATCCCCTATGTGCTTTATAAATACTGCGTCTAAAAATATCCAGCATTACGATGTACTTTAAAAGATACTGGCATAGAAGTTTTTAAATTTAAGAAAATGACTTCGTTCATAAGGGCTAACTGGCTTCATTTCCCAGCCCCTAACACTGCTCTGTAACCATGACCACATTTATTAGGAAATGTTTAGTAAAAGTTATCTCTAATTCAACTCTTTTTTTAAAGCTTTTTTAAAAATTAATTTTATTTTTATTTATTTTTGGCTGCGTTGGGTCTTCGTTGCTGCGCGCGGGCTTTCTCTAGTTGCGGTGAGCGGGGGCTACTCTTCGTTGCGGTGCGCAGGCTTCTTATTGCGGTGGCTTCTCTTGTCGCGGAGCACAGGCTCTAGGTGCATGGGCTTCAGTAGTTGCAGCACCCGGGCTCAGTAGCTGTGGCGCGCAGGCTCAGTAGTTGTGGCGCACGGGTTTAGTTGCTCTGCGGCATGTGGGATCTTCCCGGACCAGGGCTCAAACCTGTGTCCCCTGCAGTGGCAGGCAGATTCTTAACCACTGTGTCACCAGGGAAGCCCTAATTCAGCTCTTTGCACATCAGTTTTTCTTGGTAATCTTCATCAAAATTTATAAATACCTGTAAAAGAGAACTTAGACTCAAGTCAAAGAACTTTGTATTTTACTTGGTTTCTGGCCAAGATACCTCCTTTTGAGCTATTTCGGGTGCTATTTCTGGCTTTTCAAACCTTTGGCATGACAGCTTGTCCTGCCTCAGAGCTTCAGGAAAAAAACTATTCCCTCAAAATAAATAAGTTTGTTATTGAGCTCAATAGAAGTTTTATGTATGCCACATATTTGTTTAGGGGAGGTCACTTGTTTGGTTCACTGAACCCTGTTGTGGTAAATTTAGATTTGAACGAGTACTGTGGGAACCTTGACCGTACATTTACAAAATCAACATGTCCTGGTAGGCTTCTGATTAAGATAAGGTTAGCTTTTGCTTTAAGGCATCTTCTTCTCCTACCATTTGTGCAGTGGTAGGTAATATATGGAGTGAAAAAAATTTAAAAGCCATAGTTGGGCTTGAAAACAAGATGAACATTTCTGTGGACCAGAAATGGGGAGTTGGGGGGAGGGGGAGTGCAGGACGTGGTGAGCAGTGTGTGGGGCTCACACGCTGGTCAGTGGACTTTCAAACTCCTGTTGGAATAACAGGAATTAAAATTCTCCTCACCAGGTCAGGGCTCAGAGCCAGATTTGAAATCAGGGTCCTGCCAAAACACACCTGGAGAGAGACAGACACATACTCACTTATATTTGAAAGGAAAATGAAAAAGAGAACCATTTGGACTGCAGCAGGGGACTACAGCTTATATGTATGTAGCCATGGACCTAATGCATAGAACCTAGGGAAGAAGTGAGAAGTATGGTTGAGAAAGGGGAGCATCACAGCCTTGAAGCCAGGACCTGAACCATGCTGCCTGGTGATGAAATTAGCAATAACTGCATTCATATCACTCAATGTAGGAGCTTCAAACTACCAATATAAGATCTAGCCCTAGACTAGAGGCCCTGAGACCCTGCTGCCTGAGTGGAAACAGCCATAAAACCACTTCACAGAGAACTGTCAGTTCAGAAGGAGAGAGAAATAGAATGGAGAACACGAAATATAGCAGAAAACACACTCTATCCCTTTCAAAATGTCTCCAAACCAAAATCCAAAACACACGCAGACTTGAGATAGCCCCCGCAAACTGGCCATCAGATGATGAATTAAGCCTAGACGAAAATAAAATAAAACGGTCCAACGAAGATTGTAAGTACGCTCAAAGACATAAATAAGGAAATACCATTTATGAAAGACATAAATAAGGAAATACCATTTATTAAAATAAATTAAAAAACAGAAATTGATGAAGTACAGATGGATCTGGAAAAGACATCTTTGGAAATTAAAAACTATCAACATTGAAGCTACTGAACTCAATAGACAGGGTAAATCCTAGGCTGGACCCAGTCAGGGAAGATAAGGAATTGAAAAGATGCTGCTGAGGACTTTACTATGCACAGCACTAAGAAAAACAGATAAATATTAAATAAGCAATTAAAGAAAGATGGGGAATTGACCACAAGACTCTAACATACACCTAGTACAAGTTTCAGAAGAGAGAATGGAGGAAATGGCAGAGAAGCAACATTTGAAGCGATAAGAGCCGAGAATCTTCCAAAACTGAAGAATGATGTGGGTCTTTAAGGAAATGGTCTCCCGAGAGAAATTTCAAACATCTGGGAAGGCAAGAAAGGCCTCTGTAGAGCAATTGGTATTCTTTACAGCTCAGCTTTGGGAAGCCCTGGCTGATTCAAATGAGCTTTTTCTGTTTTTCAGTGGAAAGCATAAAAAACAGAAGTGCAGTGTCTTGTGCGTATTAAACCATGGTTTCTGAACAAGGGCACTTAGAAATAACTCAGTAGAGGAGAGCTCTGTGGGAAACTAGACCCAGAGAAAGACGTCTCTGGAAAAGGTGGTCTCCTGTCAGTAACTTTGTGAAAAGTAAGTGGGAGGATAGTAATCGTTTGTTGTACTGTCCTGAAGTCCATGTCTAAAAACAATGTTTTCAAAAAGAGCATCGTGGATGACCCACTCTGGTAGAAAGAAAAGTCTTGAATAGGATTCTACATAAAAAGGTGTTACCAACTGGGACATTTCAATGAAGGTGGATTTCTTTTAGTGAACACTTCAAGGGAAAAAAAATAGAAGATAATTCCTATCAAATGAAACCTTGTGAACATTGGATGCTGCTTCAGGTTCACGGAAACATTTCGATGATTGTCAGTTAAGCGGCCAGAAATTGGATTTAATTAATGTGAACAACTGCTTATGGTGGTTCACACCCAGAGGACCTATGTGTACAATCTGGCTGAGGGTAAACTTATTTTGATGAATTTCTTCTTATTACTGCTTTGTCAAAGCAGATGGCTATGAAACAAACTGCACATATAACTCTCCTTGAAGATTGACAGCAGATAGGATTTCAATCAATACAGATAGGATACTATATTCCTGTAAATGAAAAAGATCATAGATTGATTTTCCTGTATGACTTTAAACAAATTCCTAGAAAACTTGTAACGTTAGGTCCAGGGTAGAGCTTTAAACAAAAGACAAGCCAAAAACAAAAATAGATTGGATTGAAATAAAATCATCTTCGGTGCAGAGATCCAGCATTTTTGAAACTAGACATTTCGGAAGACGTGCCATCCCCGACGGACGATGGGAAAACTCTTCTGCCTGCCCGCCACTTGCCTCTCACGTCTTTTCTCATAGACAGACATCTCCCACATTTGTGGATAGGACATTCTCTAACCCTATGAAATAGCATCTGTGAGCCACAGAAATCCGTCATCTTATTTTGGTATTCATCGTAACTGGAAGAAAGGTATAGAGTTCTGCTCCTTTGCTGGGTATCAAATAACAGGTGTCCTCCGTTGGAATTGTATTCTCAGCAATTCTAAAGCAAGAAGGAAATCTATACCCCTATGTGTATTTATTAAAAAGCATAAAAATAAGAAAAATGATTTAAGCATTCAACCTAAAAGCGAGAGGAAAAACACAGGAAGTTACAGAACTTTGTTTTTGTTGCTTTTTGTTTGTTTGGTTTTTGCGGTACGAGGGCCTCTCACTGTTGTGGCCTCTCCCGTTGCGGGGCACAGGCTCTGGACGCGCAGGCTCAGCGGCCATGGCTCACGGGCCCAGCCGCTCGGCAGCATGTGGGATCTTCCCGGACCGGGGCATGAACCCGCGTCCCCTGCATTGGCAGGTGGACCCTCAACCACTGCGCCACCAGGGAAGCCCTGTTTTTTTAAAATTTATTTAATTTTGGCTGTGTTGGGTCTTCGTTGCTGCGCACGGGCTTTCTCTAGTTGCGGTGAGCAGGGGCTACTCTTCGTTGCAGTGTGCAGGCTTCTAATTGCGGTGGCTTCTCTTGTTGCAGAGCACAGGCTCTAGCTAGGCAGGCAGGCTTCAGTAGTTGTGGCACGTGGGCTCAGCAGTTGTGGTGCATGGGCTTAGTTGCTCCGCGGCATGGGGGATCTTCCCGGACCAGGGCTTGAACCCGTGCCCCCTGCATTGGCAGGCAGACTCCTAACCGCTGCACCGCCAGGGAAGTCCCAGGACATTGTTAATGGACATAAAAGGAGACTAGAATAACTGAAGAGCTTCACCGTATTCCTGGATATGAAGACTCAATAACACGGAGTCAGCTCTTCCCATTTTAATCTATACAGTCATTGTAAGTGAAACCCGGAATTTCAACAAGGATTTTCCTGAAATATGAAATCTTGACACTAAGATCATAGGGATGATCAGAGAGGTCTAAGAAAATTTTTAAGACAAAACAAAGTGGGAGCAAGATGGCCTACCAGACAGACAGTGTATTTAAAGCCATAGTGTGGAATTGCACAGGGACAGACAGATAAACCAACAGCAGAGACTAGAGAGCTCAGAAGCACACTTGTGTATTTATGGATGTTTGATGTATTATATAAATGCCATAGAAATCAGTGGACAAAAGGTGGACTACACAATGAATGGGGCTGGCTTAATAACTTATCTATGTGGGGATGGTAAAATTAGATTTTATGTTCACACCAAACATAAAAGAGTCTGCGTAAAGTCCTAACTGTGAAAAACAAAATTTTGAACTTTAAAATGTAGGTGTAAGGAAGATTTTCTTAAAACATAAAAAGCAGGAAACATGGAGGAGTGTTTTGAAATTAAAAACTGTTGTACAATAAGATGCCAAGAATAAAGTTAAAGGTCAGCTATGCTAAGATATGTGTAGGAGATAATATCTGCTGTGCATGTAACTGGCAAAGGATAAGCATCTCGAACATATCCAGAACGTGAATAAGACAAAGACAACCCAGTAGGGAAATGGGTAAGGAAACATGAAAAGCCAACTAACATAAAACAAGTTCAGCCTCGGGGAATTCCCTGGCGGTCCAGTGGTTAGGGCTCTGTGCTTTCACTGCCAAGGACGTGGGTTCGATCCCTGGTCAGGGAACTAAGATCCCACAAGCCACGCGGTACGGCCAAAACAGAAAAAGTTCAGCCTCACCAGTAGTCAGAGATGTGCTCATTAAAATATACCCATCAACCAAAACTTAAATGTTTGGTAACACCAAGTATTTGATGAAGATGTGACCAAATGGAAAATCTCACTCACTACTGGTGGGAGAGTAAATAGGTATAAAATCTCTTAGGAGAGCAGTTTGGTGATCTGTAGCAATGTTGAAGATGTTGCTAGAACCCAGCAATTTTACATCTGCATATATTCTGTAAAGAATCTCTTAAACAGGTATCCAAGGAGACAGGTAGACAGAAGTTCATTGCGTCACTCTTTGTAGTAGTGACAAGTTGGAAACAACCTAAATGTTCATTGACAGGAGAATGTTGTTGGCATATTCAAGCAGCAGAATAATACCTTACAGCCGTTAAAATCATGAACTATTATGTATCAGCATGGATAAATCTCCAAAACGGTGTTGAAGGCAAAAAGCAACTCTTACAATGGTATGTACATGCTTCAACAGAGTTCTTAAACATAAAGTTTAAGAACATGCAAAATAATGCTATTAGATTGAATCACGTGAAATGGCCATTTATGTAGAGTCGAAAAAGCCGAATCTCAGCAAGCCAGTATTTGTGGATGCATTCGTGGTAATGATGGTCGTGGAACTCAGGATGGCATTATCTCCTTGGGGGCATTGGTGAGCGGGGAACTGATATCATAGTAAGGAGAATCTGTGGGGAAGCTTCAGCTGTAACTGTCTGTCATATTTTATTTCTTCAAAGAAATTTGAAGAAAATATGGCAAATGTTAAATTTATTAAAGCGCTGTGGTGGGTACATGGGTACACTCTTACTATGTTCTTGCACGTTGCTGTTGAAAATATTTGATGATTTTTTTAAGCAAAGCGAAGTGTTGACAGAGGTATAAGAATTGTAATCTCATGACAGTATTAGGAAATATTTACAAAATGATTAACTCCTTTGCTGCTTAATTATGTAAACATAGCACTCATAAGGCTTTTGAGTATAGAAGATTGAAAAGCATCTCCCCCTCACATATTCCGGGCAGACGCTTCAAATTTTATTTTGTTTTTTTAGCATCACTAAAATCGTCGTCATAAAAACCATTCATTAAGTGCCTCCCTTTTGCTTGCTATTGTGTTTGGTGGTGGTCAGATGTATCTCTCTGCCATTGTATAAGAAATCTGGTGATGATATTCAATTTTCCTTTTTTTTTTCTTTTCCACTTCTTTGATGCCGAACAGGAATCTGCAAGCAGAATATGATCGTCTCAAGCAGCAGCATGAACATAAAGGCCTATCCCCACTGCCGTCCCCTCCTGAAATGATGCCCACCTCTCCCCAGAGTCCCCGGGATGCTGAGCTCATTGCTGAGGCCAAGCTACTGCGTCAACACAAAGGCCGCCTGGAAGCCAGGATGCAAATCCTGGAAGACCACAATAAACAGCTGGAATCACAGTTACATAGGCTAAGGCAGCTGCTGGAGCAAGTGAGAGCCACCTCTCTGTAACATGGGATATTTACAAAACATCATTTTCCCCTCTTCAAACTAAACACTAGAACTCCGAGTCCTTTTCAGAACTGTAATAAGCATTGATTTGTTAATTACTTAGTATGTGCCTAGCAAAGTGCTAGATATCAAGGGATATAAGAAGAGGAGGAACGACTAGCATGTCATTTTATAGTTGTTCCAGACTGTTTCCTACAAAAATGTCTTTTATTTGACTGATTTAAAATTCATCTTGGGGAAAAAAATACAGTAAGGTTTCCACTAGTTACCTCAAAGTGAAAATTTTACCTCTTGAAATGGAACTCTTTTTTTTTTTTTTTTTTTTTTTTTTTTGCGGCATGCGGGCGTCTCACTGCTGTGGCCTCTCCCGTTGCCGAGCACAGGCTCCAGATGCGCAGGCCCAGCGGCCATGGCTCACAGGCCCAGCCGCTCCGCGGCATGTGGGTTCTTCCCGGATCAGGGCACGAACCCGTGTCCCCTGCATCGGCAGGCGGACTCTCAACCACTGCGCCACCAGGGAAGCCTGGAACTCTTTTTTTTTTCTTTTTTCCAATTAGTCTTATTTTCTGGTATACCTTTGGGTTTTTTCTTTTGATAATCCCTAAAACATAATTTTTTTAAGTCTCCATTGAAAATATAGCAGGATATTGCATTGTGGAAGGCCCCACCTGCACACAGTCCTGGCCTTCTGGGAATTTAAAAATTTGAGATATGTTCTCTCCATCTTGTTCTTTAATACTTCACAAAAATAAGAATTCTCCACTACATTTTTGTGGTCTCATATGGTTTCACCATTCTCACATGACCTTCTAAATCTTTCAGTTATTTAGGCTAATCGTTTTCTATATCGTACTCCACCATAGCTGTAATGTATTTCAAACTTAGAAGGGGGTACAATTCAGGTACACAGACAGTATCCATGGATCTTATCAACAGTGAAATTTCCCAAATGTAACCATCTTTGGGAGGTTTCTAAGTAGGAAAGGTCGTAATTTCTGAGTTTTGAGTGTCTGTAATAGGTATATATTTGTTTGCGTGTTTTATTATGAAAAATAATTCTCTTTTCTTTTGAATGCCTCAGCCCCAGGCAGAGGCCAAGGTGAATGGTACAACGGCGTCCTCTCCTTCTACGTCTCTTCAGAGGTCAGACAGCAGCCAGCCGATGCTGCTCCGGGTGGTGGGCAGTCAAACTTCGGAATCCATGGGTAAGTGTCTGTCTCAGCTACTCCTGGATTTTGTTCTCTCCTAAGGTCTGGAAATGGTGAACTGTTTGCTCAGAGGTTTAAATCATCTGCTAAATTATCTAATATCGGTTCCGGACAAGGGATTGTCTTAAATGCCTTTGGGGTACGAAGATGAAAGACATAGTCCTAGCCCGCAAAGGACTGGCTATTCAGTTAGAACAAGGCAACGTGGTACTGAAGTTTCATTCATTTCGGAGATCAGAGAAGGCTTTTCGACGAATTGATATTTGTGAAGGGTTTTGAAGGATGGAGTAGGAACTGAGCATATGTTGAAGAAGGTAGAGCATAACTGAAGATGTAGAGATGAGGGCCTTGGGCCAAGGGCAGGAAGGAGCCACTGGTCCAGTTAGATAGGCTCCAAGCAGGAGGTGGGGTCGGGGAGGAAGGAAGGCTGCAGAGGAAGGTTGGGGTCACATTATAGTGACATGAATATTGGGCAGAGGTGTGTGGTCGGTGTCAGGGAGCCTCTGAAAATCATTTAGCAGGTGAGAAATAGCTAAAAAGATGTACTCCGGCAGTTTTATCTGCCCCAAAGTAAAAATAAAACTTTTACAGGTTGAAAGACTCGTTAGGAGGCAATCACAAAGGCCAAGTTAGTTATGGGACTTATTTGAAAATAGAGTAGAGTACCCAAGGCCAGGGGACTGACTGGAAAATGTAAGGAAAGGCAATGAGGGGAGAGGATTTGGTTGGAAGAAGATAATGATCCTTTTGAATGTGGAAACACTGTGTTTGTTTTAGGAGGGGGTAAACGGACAGTCCGGAGAGATCTGAGAGTGAACGCCACAGAATTGATAGCTGCAAGGCGTGAGATGAGAAATACATAAGAAAGGTGCTTGGATGCAGCGCCTCGGGGAAGACCTCCCTTTGGGTGATGGGGTAGTGAAGGAGTGGGGAGTAGTGTTGGAAAGGTTACCGAAGAGGGCTTACTGAATAATAGCCTCCAAGACCAAAAAACGAAGCAGGCAACTCCTTAAAGTACAATTAGGAAGTTTATTGTGCGCGGCAGCAGGTGGACGGTGATCCCCTGCCACCGAAAGGGGTACAGGGGGACTTAAAGGGGCCAAAGCATGTATGCACGGCTGGAAACTGGGGCTTTCTCCTCCCCTCTGGGCGGGGGCGGGTGGGGTGGTCTCAGGACCATTAACCATCTGCGCCAGCAACGGGCATTCTTCCAGTTTTTGTATCAGATGAAGGTAAGGATAAAAAGCTGACAGGGAACTTGTCTGGCTTGGGCACAGTCCGTCACACAGAAAGGGGAGGGAGGAGGCAGGCCTGTGTGCCCAGGATGGAGCTGACAGAATGGAGTCGGTGTGGCTCAGCCACCCAGGCAGGCCTAGGTTTCAGGAAGAAGATGAGTGCCAGAGGTCAAAATGCTGAAAAGGGCTCAGTCGAAATGAAAATAAATTACGGCTCTAGTGGATCACCGGAAGCGCAGTAGCTGAAAATGCTTCCTCAGAAATGCTTCCTCAGAAGTGGCTAAGAGAAGGCAAGTTGCAGAGGTCTGTCTTTTCACGGAAATAAAAGGTCAGGTAATCTTGGAAATGAGTGTGGCTTGAGGAGAGAAAGGGTCTTTAGACCCTAATGGAAATTATCAAGTAACACTGAGGGCGGAGATGTGTGTAGACCAAATGGTCAGCCAGGTCTGGTGGTGTTCTTCAGTAGTCTTCTCTGCCTAGGACGGGTTCCAAGAAAACTGGAGTTCATGAGGCAAATAAAAGGTCAGAACAAGTAAAGCATTTTGCAGGGGTAATGAAGCCATTGTTAAAAGGACCATGACAGGTGGTTGCCGGCCATCTGCTTACTGGTTTTTCTTGTTGTGCTAGGCTAGGCTAGACAATAGGGGGTTTTATGAAGGCCACAAATACTTGCTCTGTCCCCCTCCTCTCGTGCCTCTTCTCCTCTCGTGAGGCCCAGCATGCTCTATGCTTGCTTTTTCCTGGGTCCTAAACTGGGTTTACTTGACCCTCTTACCTCACAGAAAGGAAGAGACCTGGGACTCCTTGAGTCACACTGAAAGCTCTGTCGCCTGGTCCCATGGTGTGTCGAAGAATTCATTTTATACTTAGGATCTTCCGTGAGAGTAGAATAATAGAGAGGTGAGGTGCCTAATCCGACTTGATGGGACAAAAAGGAAAGGTATGAGTGCATTTTATGGTGGAGGATGGGGACCATGGTCAGGAAAATTCCCCAAAGTAAAACACTCTGCAGTGACGCCTGTGTCTAAGAGGTAGCCTCCCAGTGAGCGGCAGCTGATTATACATGGAGATCATGGAGGGGCCAGGGTTGCTGGGAAAGGAGAAAGATTCCTCAAGAAGTTGACGAGGGTGCATGAGGGCACTGAGATTAGAGAAATCAAAGCTTGTAGAAAAGCCAGCTTGCATTTCTTTTCTGAAGGAAGAGGAAATGTTTGTTTGGAGTTGTTTTCCCAGCTTTACCACACCTCAGTGATTTAGGGCATCAGATTCTCTTTCTCCACATGAGATCTGAGTCGAGCTAATGGCCTGTTGGGACTGTAAGTGATAGCGCAGCATATATATGACAGAATATTATATGCCTTTGTAAAGTCTGTGAATTCCAAAAATAACTGAGTTCTAGTACCTGTGTTGTTAACGCCTACTGCAGGATTTTGCCTTTTTTTGAAGTAAGCGAAGCCTGTGAGACGAAGTCACGTACTTGAGTGGTGAGATTCAGAGCCCTCGGTGCTTAGAAACATTAATTATTTAGGCCTGTCAACACTGGCAAAGAGGCAGCGTGCCTATGAAAGCACCCAAATTAAAGTCCACGTCAGGCCGTGGAGCTGAGAGGATCGTGGCAGCACTGAATGCAAGAACAGAAGTGCTTGCTTTCTCCAGTGGCCGAGTTAGGCTAAGAGATGACTTGCCACTGTAAAATGGATAGGCTCTGTTGTTAATAAAAGTTTGTTTTCTGGATGAAAAGAGTGAATTCAAAGGTGACTTTTTTTTCTTCACCATAAAGAAGAAGAAAAAGACCGTCTTCTTGCAGGATGCACACAGGTGTTGAAATAAATGCAGTGTGTATCCTCGTGCTTTGCAGCGCTGGGATGTGATAGGGCTGGGATTTGCTGAACCATTTTCTGGTAGAGAGTTGCATTCTTTTAATATATAACCCCAAGACTTTTTAAAGAGAAATATGGGTGAAGTCATACTGGGTGATCTAATGAGTTGGAGCGTTTCCTCAAACCATGAAATACCACTGGTAAGTCTCTGGGTACCATACGTGCGTTCTGTACGTCTTTTAAAATGGGACGATGTCCTAATGAAGCTCACATTCTGTTAGAAGTGAACAAAGTCTATCTTCCCAACAGCTTATCTCTGAGTCCCTTAACTTCTTCTACCCAATCTATCATTCTTTTTATATTTTACTTGTTCGCTTAAACAATGTTTAAAGGTTCCTTAGCTTCTTATTTAGAACAATTTCAAACTTAGGGCAGAACTGCAGTTAACTCAACATTTTGCCACATTCGCTTTCTTTATTGACAGTAACATCTATTTGCAAACATCTTTATATAGGCTGCATAGATATTCATGTATATTTTATATATTTTATGTGCCTGTATAGTTTTAATGATTACGTTGCATACTTAGTAACACTTCAAGCTAATCACACTCAGGAAGTAAACAGCAATACAGTCCTATTATCTAATTTAAATTGCAATATCCCCCATTCTGCCAATAATATTCTTTCTAGCTTTTTGGGTTTTTCACTCAGGAGCCAGTGAAAGGTCATGCTTTGCATCTAGTTGCCTTCTCTCTCTTTTTTTTAACTCTCCTAAGGCGTCTAGACCACTTCCCTAGCCTCTTCCGATTTTTTCATGACAGACACTGACATTTCAGAAGAGGTCAGGCCAGTTGTTTTGTAAAATGTTTGTTTCTCACTTTGCATTGCCTGCTTGTTTACTCATGATTGGATTCAGGCTAAGTATGTATGCCACCTGACCGCATAGGTGAGGTTGTGTCCCCTCAGTGCATCGCTTCAAGGTTTTCCTCAAGATTGTCAGCCTAGACCTCTCTCCTGAGTGAGTGAGTATTTTCTGGACAAACCCAAAAAAGCCCCACAACAATCTAAAATTTGCGATCAACCTCCAGAATTTCTAAACTGTACAAAGGCAGTCATTTTGCACACTTTTTTCCCCCTTTACCTACATTATGGTAAGTTTGGACATATGTATACCCCGTGATACCATCCTCACAGCCAAGGTACTAAACATATTCATTACCTCTAAAACCACCCCTTTACTTACCTTCCTTCTTGAGCCAAGCCCCACCAACACCTCTCCAGTCATCAAGGTCAGTCTGTTTTGCTTTGCATAAACAAACAAGAGAAAGACTTGTAGCCCTCATGGTGGAACAGACAATATGAATACTCCCCTAACTGGTTTCTCTGTCTTTAGGCTCTCGTTCCTCCCTGACATTCAGATTGTATATTAATTATTCTTCTCCCTTTTTTATGGGTCCTGTTTGCCTCAAGTCCATACTCCTTAGCATGGTGTTCAAATTCAAAGGTAGACTCACCTTCCTCTAGCGCCCAGTTTTTCACTGTCTTCAAACATGATCCCCCGCCTCCATTTGCAGCCCGCAGTGCTCGTGCACACATACCATGCCGTTTCACTAATCCACGCTGTCAGCCAGCCATCTCCGACCCTGTGCGCGATGTCTTCTTAACCTGAAATGTACCATCGTTTTCACTCGTCTTTTGGGGGAACTTGATCATGCATTATTATATCCTGTAATTAATTTATTCTGTCTTCGTTATTACACTTTGTTTCTTCTCCCTAGAGCTTAACTTCCTTAAAGGCAAGGCCTAAGTCTTGCTCACTTTCTTCCCCATTTGAGCAATTTAGCCTGAGGTTCTGAATCAAGATGACAACATAGGAAGAGCCTGAATTCCCCCCCCCCCCCACGCACAGATCCCTCTCAAAGAAATTCAAGAACTAGCTGAGTGACTCCTATATGTTGGACAAACAAACAGAAAAAAAGCCCCCATCAAAACGGGTAGGAGATGTAGAAAACAAACTTATGGTTACCAGGGGAGAAAATAATCGGAAGACATACACACTACTATATATAAAATATAGATAACTAATAAGGACCTACTGTATAGCACAGGGAACTCTACTTGTATAGCACAGGGAACTCTACTCAATACTCTAAAATGACCTATCTGGGAAAAGAGCTAAAAAAGAACGGATACATGTATATCTGTAACTGATTCACTTTGCTGTACACCTAACACAACATCGTAAGTCAACTAGATGCCAATAAAAATTAATTTAAAAGAAACAGGTAGGAGATCCTGAGACAGTCTTGCTGTAAACCCCATCCCTGGCATGATGACACACAACCAGGAAAGAACTCTCAACAACTAGTAGCTTCTCCCTGAGGAGTAAAGTTTGGGGCTCCACAAACACCTAACTAACTAACTAACTAACTTTGCAGTCAGTGGGCCTTGCAGCCGTGAGAGAGATCCACAAGGCTATGGAACTAAGAGACAGTACTTAAAGGGCTCACATGGACTCAACAAGGCTAACCCCGCCTCCCCCACCCCCCAAGCCCTGCTGCCAAGTGCACAGCTTAGAGGCAGCAGACTGGAATGCGTCCAGTCTTTCCATGAAACGGTCCTCTTTGTTTGTTTGTTTTTAACTTACAAGCCTCAGCCTGAAGAGGCAGGCAGGCTTCTTACTCATTTAACACACATATACAGGGGCTGACTTAAGTACTCTCTAGAGATCGTGCAGGCCAGGCCAGCCAGTGCCATCTTCCCACTCTGCTGCCTCACTCCAGGTCATTGGTATCTCCCATAAAGGAGCTTGTGCACACATCTGGTGGCCAGCACGGTTTATGTCACAGGTTCAATGGAATGGTAGCATACCAAAAGAACAGTTTTTAAATAGCTAGCATCTCCCCAGAGCTCAGTGCAGAGGGGGCATACAGAAACGTTTACATCTCCCACTTTTTCCCTGAAAGAGGTCTATTTACATCCTTTAAAAGCTATTGCCGGGGCGGGGGGTCAGCCTTCCAATCATCTTGCATCTAAGTGCTGACTGAAATCCTCCCCATTGGAACACTGACAGGTCTGGGCAAACCCTCAACTAACTACTCAGCGCCACTAAAAACAAAGAAGCCTCTTTGGACAATCAAAAAAGTTTGAGAGACCGAGAGGTAGGGCAGGGTTGAAAAACAAGGCTCACCTCCTACATGAGATCACGCCTTCAAGATGGCAGAGGTTACTGTTATAGCCAATGCATAGAAACCAACACAAATACATTCCAAAGAACAGAACAAGGTGAAACCTCAAAAAAGACGGTAAAGAAATTGACATAAGTATTTTGCAAATAGAGAATTCAAAATAACAGCCCTGAAGATGCTCATCAAGGTCAGGAAAACAATGCATTAAAGTGAGCATTCCAAGGAAGAGAGAGAGAATTATAAGAAAAGTACCAAATAGAAATCACAAAGCTAAGGATACAATAACTGAACCAATAAATACAATAGAAGGGTTCAACAGCAGACTAGATGAATTGGAAGAAAGGATGAGCAAACCCAAAAACAGGGCAGTGGAATTCATCCATCATAGGATGAAAAAGAAAAATGAAAGAAGACAAACTTATGGTTGCCAAAGGGGAAAAGTGGGGGGGGGGGGTATTAGTTTGGGATTAGCAGATGCACGCTACTATATATAACATAGATAACCAGCAAGGACTTACTTTACTGTATAGCACAGGGAACGCTACTCAATATCTTGTAATAACCTATCATGGAAGAGATGTAAAAAAATTTTATATATATATATACACAGACACAAACACATATATATATATCTGAATCACTTTGCTATACATCTGAAACACAACATTGTAAAAATCAACAATATTTCAATAGAAATTTTTAAAAGAGTGATTGATAGAGAAGATAGCTTAAGGAACTTAGTGGACACCATCAAGCAGACAGATATTCCTAATATAGGGTCCTACAAGGAAAAGAGAGAGAGAAAGCAGAAAAACTTTCTTAACCTGAGGGAGGAAACATACTTCTAGATCCAGGAAGCCTGGACAGTTCCCACACCAAGACACATTATAATTAAACTGTCACAAGTGAAAGACAATGAGAGAATCTTAAAAGCAGCAAGAGGAAAACAACTTGTTACACACAAGGGAATCCCCATAAATTCATCAGCAGATTTTTCAGCAGAAACTTTGCGGGCCAGAAGGGAGTTTCATGATATATTCAAAGTATTTAAAGGGAAAAAAAACCTGCCAACCAGAAGACTCTATCCAGAAAAGTTGTCATTCAGAATTGGAGAGAGAAAGAGTTTTCCAGACAAGCAAAAGCTGAAGGAATGAAACACCACTACACCAGCCTTACAAGAAATGTAAAACGGACTTCTTCTTTAAACTCAAACAAAAGGGTGCTAGCTAATTAGTAACAGGAAAACATGAAAGCATAAGCCTCACAAGTAAAGGTAATTATATAATTAAATTCAAAATAATCAAATCTTGTGATAGTGATGGGCTGACTGCTTATACATTCAGTATGAAGGTTAAAAAGCAAAAGTAATAAAAATAACTATAACCAAAGTAATTTGTTAATAGACACACAGATAAAAAATATGTAAACCGTGGCATCAAAAACATAAAACAGAGGGAGGAGAGTAAAAATGTAGAGCTTTAGAATGTGTTCGAAGTTAGGTATTATCAACTTAAAATAGATGGTTATAAATATGTTTTATCTGAGCCTCATGGTAACCACAAAGCAAAAACCTATACACAAACAACAGAAAGGAATCTAAGCATTACACTACAATCATCAAATCACAAAGGAAGAGAGCAAGAGGAAGAAAGGCACAGAGGAACTACAGAACAGCCAGCAAACAATTTTTTAACTGGCAGTAAGTACACACCTATCAAAAGTTACTTTAAGTGGACTAAATTTTCCAATCACAATATATGGAGCAGCTGAATGGATTAAAAAACAAGACCTACAGTCTCCCATGGCAATAGAAATAAAAACAAATAAACAAATGGGACCTAATCAAACTTACAAGCTTTTGCACAGCAAAGGAAACCATAAACAAAATGAAAAGACAACCTACAGAATGGGAGAAAATATTTGCAAATAACGCAACCAACAAGGGCTTAATTTCCAAAATATACAAACAGCTCATACAACTCAACAACAAAAAAACAACCCACCTGAAAAATGGGCAGAAGATTGGAATTGTCACATACACACTACTATATGTAAAATAGATTAGCTAATAAGGACCTACTGTACAGCACAGGGAACTCAACTCAGTACTCTGTAATGGCCTATATGGGAAAAGAATCTAAAAAAAGAGTGGATATATATGTACATGTATAACTGACTCACTTTGCTGTACAGTAGAAACTAACACAACATTATAGACCAACTATACCCCAGTAAAAAAAAAAATGGACAAAAGACCTGAATAGACATTTCTCCAAAGAAGTACAAACGGCCAAGAGGCACATGAAAAGATGCTCAACATCGCTAATTATTAGAGAATGCAAATCAAAACTACAATGAGATACTGCCTCACACACCAGTCAGAATTGGCCATCATTAAAAACTCTACAAATAACAAATGCTGGAGAAGACATGGAGAAAAGGGAACCCGCTTACAGTGTTGGTGGGAATGTAAAGTGGTGCAGCCACTATGGAGAACAGTACAGAGGTTCCTCAGAAAACTAAAAATAGAACATGATCCAGCAGTCCCACTCCTGGGCATATATCCGTGCAAAACTCATCTAAAAAGGTACATGCACCCCTGTGTTCATAGCAGCACTATTCACAATAGCCAAGACATGGAAACAACCTAAATGCCCATCAACAGAGGAATGGATAAAGAAGATATGGTACATATATACAATGGAATACTACTCAGCCATAAAAAAGAGAACGAAATAGTGCCATTTGCAGCAACATGGGTGCAACTAGAGATTATCATACTAAGTGAAGTCAGAAAGAGAAAGACAAATACCATATGATATCACTTAAATGTGGAATCTAAAATACAACACAAAGGAACCTATCTGAGAAACACAAACAGACTCACGGACATAGGGAACAGACTTGTGGTTGCCAAGGGGGAGGAGGTTGGTGGAGGAATGGAGTGGGAGGTTGGGGTTAGCAGATGTAAGCTATTATACATGGAATAGATAAACAACAAGGTCCTACTGTATAGCACAGAGAACTATATTCAATATCCTATGATAAACCATAATGGAAAAGTATATTAAATATATATGTATAACTGAATCACTTTGCTGTACAGCAGAAATTAACACAACATTGTAAATCAACTATACTTAAAACAAAACAAAAGGAAAGGAAAGACACAAGACAAATGCAACATATGACCCTAGGTTCCGGGGTGGGGGTGGAATATATACATATGCACATATATGGTAATAGTTATAAAAGACATTATGAATTATTAAGGCAATTGGTGAAATTTAAATATAGGCTACAAATTAGATGATAATATAGTGCAATGTGGTTCCATAAGATAGGGTTCAAGGACATAATGATGAAGTACTTAGAAAAAAAGGGTCATGGACCTGAACCTTATATTGAAATGGGTCAGCAATAATAACAACAACGATAATAAATCTATGTATTTAGAAAGAGAAACAAAGCAAATATGGCAACATTAACACTTGGTGAATCAAGGTAAAGGGTATATTAGGAGTCTATTTTACTATTGGAATTTTTCTGTAACTTTGAAATTAAAATTTAATGAAAATCGTTTCCAACAAAAACAAACAAAACAACAACAGAAACAAGACCTAGCCCTATGTGGCCTATAAAAAAGTCACTTCAGATGTAAAGATGTAAAGAAACCTGCGGTAGCTACACTCATATCAAACAAAATAGACTTTGAAACGACGACTAAAATAAGACCCAAAGAAGGGCATTACAACAATGATAAAGAGGTCATTCCAATAAGAGGCTATAACATTTGTAAGTATTTATTCACCCAACATAGGGGCACCTAAACATATAAAGCAAATATTAAGAGACCTAAAGGGAAAAATAGATAGCAATACAATAATAGTAGGGGATTTAACCATATCTCACGTACATCAATGGATAGGTTATCCAGACAGAAAATCAATAAGGAAGCATGGGACCATATATTATGTCAGATGAACTTAACATACATACAGAACACTCCATCCAAACACAGCAGAGTACATTCTTAAGTGTACATGGAACATTCTCTAGGATGGAATATTCTCTAGGATAGATCATATATTGGGCCACAAAACAAGTCTCAGTAAATTTAAGAAGATTGAAATCATATCGAGCATCTTTTCTGACCACAGTGTTATGAAACCAAAAATCAATTTCAAGAAGAAAACTGGAAAATTGACAAATACGGGAATATTTAATAACATACCAATGTGTTACTGTACACACTACAAATGGATTGATGAAGAAATCACAGGAGAAATCAAAAACTACCTTGAGACAAATGAAAATGGAAATACAACATAACAAAAGTTACAGGATGCAGCAAAGCAGTTCCGAGAGGGAAGTTCATACAGATAAATGCCTGCATCAAGAAACAAAAAGGTCTCAAACAACCAACCTAACTTTACACCTCAAGGAACTAGAAAAAGAAGAACAAAGTCCAAAGTTAATGGAAGGAAAGAAAGATCAGTGCAGACATAAATGAAATAGAGATGAAAAAGATAATGGAAAAGATCAATGAAACGAAGCGCTTTTTTTTTCTTTTTGAAAAGATAAACAAAATAGACCTTTAGACAAACTCGCCAAGAGAAAAAGAGAGAGGACTCAAAATCAGAAATGTATGAAGAGATGAGTACAACTTATACCATAGAAATACAAAGGATCGTAAGACTACTGAAAACAATTATATGCCAACAAATTGGATAATCTGGAAGAAATGGATAAATTCCTAGAAACATACAACCTGCCAAGACTGAATCATGAAGAAACAAACTCTGAACAGACCAACAATGAGAAAGGAGATTGAATCTATAAGCAAAAGTCCCCCCCGCCGCCCCAAAAAAGCCCAGAATCAGATGGTTTCTCTGGCAAATTCTACCAAACATTTAAAAAAGAACATGAATCCTTCTCAAACATTTACAAAAAAATTGAAGAGGAAATCACACCCCCAAAATTATTTTACAAGGCCAGCATTACACTTTGATACCAAAGCCAGATGAGGACACTACAACAAAACTATAGACCAACATCTAATGAATACAGATGCAAAAATTCTCAACAAAATATTGGCAAACCAAATTCGACGGTACATTAAAAGGATCATACACCATGACCAAGTGGGATTTATCCCTGGGTTGCATGGGTGGTTCAACATATACAACTGAATAAATATACCACATTAATAGAATGAAAGAAAATCATATGATCATCCCAATAGATGAAGAAAAAGCATTTGGCAAAATTCAACATCCATTCATGATAAAAACTCTCAACAGAGTGGGCATAGAGGGAACATATGTCAACATGATGAAGGCCATGTATGACAAGCCCACAGCTAACATCATATTCAGTGGTGAAAAGCTGAAAGCTTTTCTGCTAAGATCAGAAGACCAGGGTGCCTACTCTTGCCGCTTTTGTTCAGTATAGTGCTGAAAGTCCTAGCCAGCATAACTGGGTGAGAAAAAGAATAAAAGGCCCACAAATCAGAAAGAAAGTAGTAAATTTATCTCTATTTGCAAATGACATGATAACATACATAGAAAACCTGGAAGACTCTACCAAAAAACTGTTAGAACTCAATGAATTTAGTGAAGTTGCAGGATAAAAACTCAATATACAAAAATCTGTTGCATTTTTACACACTAATAACAAACTACGACAAAGAGAAATTAAGAAAATAATTCCACTTACGATTGCATCAAAAAGAATAAAATACCTAGGAATAAATTTAAGGCGGTGAAAGACCTGTACCCTAAAAACTATAAGACAGTGATGAAAGAAATTGAAGAAGATGCAAACAAATGGAAAGATATTTCATGCTCATTGACTGGAAGAATTAATGTTGTTAAAATGTCCATACTACCCCCAAGCAATCTACAGATTAAGTGCAATCCCAATCAAAATTCCAATGGCATTTTTCACACAAATAGAACAAAAAATCCTAAAATTTGTATGGAACCACAAAAAAAAAAGACCCCGAAGAGCCAAAGCAATCTTGAGAAAGAAGAGCAAAGCAGGAGGACTCGTGCTCCCTGATTTCATACTGTATTACAAAGCCATAGTAGTCAAAATGGTATGGCATTGGCATAAAAACAGACACATAGATCAACAGAACAGAACAGAGGGCCTATAAATAAACCTTCACACATATGGTCAATTAATTTACAACAAACAAGCTAAAAACATACAATACGAAAAGAATAGTCTCTTCAGTAAATGGTGTTGGGAAAACTGCACAGCCACATACAAAAGAATGAAATGGGACCACTATCTTACACCATACATGAAAAACGATTCAAAATGGATTAAAGACTTGAATGTAAGACCTGAAACCATGAAAACTCCTGGAAGAAAACATAGGGGGTAAGCTCCCTGATATCAGTCTTGGTGATGACTTTTTGAGTTCACACCAAAAGCAAAGGCAACAAAAGCAAAAATAATCTGACTACATCAAATAAAAAGCTTCTGTACAGCAAACAAAACCATCGAGAAATAAAAAGACAGAATGGGAGAAAATATTTGCAAATCATATATCTTACATGGAGATAATATTCAGAATGTACAAAGAACTCATACAACTCAAGAGAAAAAAACAATCTGATTAAAAAATGAGAAGATCCATTAGACATTTTACCAAAGATATACCACTGGCCAACAGGTACATGAAAAGGTGCTGGACATCACACTAATCATCAGGGAAATGCAAATCAAAACCACAATGAGATATCACCTCACATCTGTTTGAATGGCTATTAACAGAGACAAGACATAACGAGTGTTGGTGAGAACGTGAAGAAAAGGGGGAACCCCTGTGCACAGTTTTAGTGCGAATGAAAAATGGTGCAGAGAACAGACTGGTGGTTGCCAGAGGTAGGGGCTGGGCAAAATGAGCAAAGGTGGTCAAAAAGTACACAATGCCAGTTATAAGATAAATAAGTCCTGCATGGGATATAACGTACAGCATGGAGACTGCAGTTAACAATACTGTACTGTATGTTTAAAAGTTGCATGGCAGCATGGATGGACCTAGAGATTATCGTAGTAAGTGGAGTAAGTCAGACAGAGAAAGGCAAATATCATATGATGTCCCTGATATGTGGAATCTAAAAATATGATACAGATGAACTTATTTACAAAACAGAAGTAGAGTCACAGACATAGAAAACAAATTTATGGTTACCAAAGGAGAAGGGGGCGGGGTAAATTAGGAGTATGGGATTAACAGATATAAAAATAGATAAACAACAAGGCCCTACTGTATAGCATAGGAAAGTATATGCAATATTTTGTAATTACCTATAATGGAAAAGAATGTGAAAAAGAATACATATACATATATATATATATATATATATCTGAATCACTTTGCTGTACACCTGAAACTAACACAACATTGTAAATCAGCTAAACTTCAACTAAAAAAAAAGTTGCTAAGAGATTATTAAATCTTTTATTCTTGTGATGAGAACTTTTATAAGATTTGTAACTATGGTGATGAATGTTAACTTACTGTGGTAATCAATTCGCAGTATATACTTATTTCAAATAATTACGTTGTACACCTAAAGTTAATACGTTCCATGTCAATTATATCTCAATAAAAATTTTACAAACGAATAATAGCTACTAATTTCAATATCTTTCATCACTATTCAACACTAACCAACTAGTAATCAACATCATCATTGTATACCGTTAATATAGTAAAGAACTTAAAGACAGCATTTTTATGTAAAATTGAAACCATCTACCCCAAGTCATAATTTCACAAAGTCACTGAAGGTAAATATCAGGTACTGGATAGATCTTTTTTTTCTTAAGGAAAACTAGAGAAAGGCGGGAATGACAAAGTAGTCACACATCAAGTTGGAAATTGGTTAAAAACAAAATATATGATTTAGATAAGCAATCCAAAGAAAAATAGGGGTGGGCATATTTGCTCATACACAGCCCCCTTTTTAAGACAAAATAGTGTTCTAATACACAGCTTCCTTTTGTATAAAGAGAAAATAGTTTGCTTGGGTGTAAACAAAAATCATAGGTGTAAGGATTCTTGTGTCTCAGCTTACATCAATTCTGGCTAAAGTCACTTTTTAAGCAACTTAAACCCTTATCATCATTTGAATTGAGGAAAGGGAAGTGAGTTAGATATCATCCCGTCTAGAAAGCCTGAAACCATGGTGAATTTCAGAAGAATTAAAGAATATCTTGCCTATAGCAAACCATTTCACTTCTTTGATCTCAGATTAAACTGAGTCATCTCCTTTTTCTTCACTTCAGCAGTGTCTATCATATTATGCTATATCAGAGTGCTATTTTAACTTTGACTATGTCTTCCCTTATTTTGAAACATTCATTTTTTTAATGTTTCAGTCATTTCTTTGGACCAACTTCAGACAAACCATGAAAACTAGGGCCAATAATCCAAAAAGGATTTTTATGCATATCTGTGGGGATCACCTCAGAATAGAATCAAATTGAAGTGTTAATGCTAAAGAATTGCCATTACCTAAGTTAGAAATCCCTGAACCATTAGCAGTGCTATTTGAGCAGGCAATGGATCAGTGAAGTAGGGATGAGGGCTGGCCAAGTTCCCAGTGTACACACTTGGGACTCAATAAATATTTTCTTGAGGTTTTTTTTGTGTGTGGGGGAGGAGGCTTGTGGTCACCAGTATTGTTAGAGTCAACATTTTTGGGCCGCCTATAATGTTATAGCCACATATCAGCATATGATTAGATAACCCATAAATATTGGTATCTTGCTAGTTCGATGCCTTAAAACAGAGTATATCAATCAGCTATTGCTTTGTAACAAAATAATCGGAAAATTCTCAAGTTACATATTTTTCATTCAGGCCGTCTTGTTGGTTGATTGGAGTTGTGCTAGAGCTCAACTAGGCTGGACTCCAAGTTGTGGGTTGGAGTCAAGTCTGTTCCACATGTCTCTCACCCCCTTGGGTCAGAAGACCACTGGACCATGTACTTCTTATGGCACATAAGCACAAGAAAGCAAGCCCAACCACTTAAGCACATTACGAGGCTCTGCTTATGTCATATCTAACATTCCATTGGCCAAAGCAGGTTATGTGACCATGTCTAAATTCCTGAGCCAGAGAAGCACGTTCCCCCCAACACTCGGTCACTTTACTTTGTACGTACTGGCCATCTTCTTGCTCTTCCGTGAGCAAGCCAATCACACTCTCCTCTCAGAGTCTGCATTTCCTATTCCCTCTGTCTCATGCACTCTTCCTTCAAATATCTACGTGGCTCCCAGCCTCAAGTCCCTAACATTTTGGCTCATCTGCCCCTTATTAACGAGGGCTCTTAGACTCCCCTTTCTGAAGAGTCTTCCTCACTGCCCCTCCCTAACCCTCTTTTCTGAGGCCTGAGTGCCTCCATAAGGATGTGAATTCCGCGGAGCCAGCTTTTTGGTTGTGTACTGCTATAATCCCAGTACTCAGAACATTGCCTGGCACATAGTTGGCTTTTGATAAGTACTTGAATATATAAATAAATCTGTTTTGAAATTTTTACGGCTTTTTTTTTTTAACATTTAAAATCTGGCTCAGTATTGAATAGTCTGGTGGCATTACTTTAGTTTCAGGTGTCATTTAGCGGTTTTCACTTTTCCAGTATAATCTGACACAGAAAATATTAGGCCTTAAGCATTTTTCAGTGGTTGATTCACTTCTTACTCACGCATACATGTGATAATTCTGATTTCCACTTTTAAAGGAGATTAGTTAAACCCAAAGGAGTTTTAACTGTGAAAATCTTGAGAAAAGAAGAAAAGATTATATTTTACTTGTTTATTTTCTACCTAAGATGTAATAGGCCCCCAAAAACTGTTTGAATGGATACATGAAACTGCCATGAAAGTTTCCAGCAAAACAAAGAAGCCAAGTTTACCTTTGTACTTGGACACTTGCATTTGAGACTCACAGCTGATAGTTATGACTGGTTGACATCATTAGGTTTATACCTTTTTTTGATCCTTGAAGTAATTCAGGGAGAAGAATGTCAGTCACTTCACTGAACTGTACCTAAACCTTAAGACAGTAGAGTTGAGTTCCTAGAGCTCCAGTATGAGCTAATTAAACTGTCAGAAATATTAACATCATTGCTCATGAGTGTCTCTTTTGGTTCCAATTTATTCTATAAGGCATACTATCACTAAAGTGGACTTGACACCATTAAAAATGCCTCGTGTTCCCCAATTCGGCAAAATTTTGCATTGGTAATGGAACAGAAATGTAATCAACCCTGCAGCTGTCAGCATCCTGTTCCTTCTGGCAACATTTCATTCACTCCATCCTTTCCAGATGATGGTAGTTTAAAACCACGGGCAAGGGGCTTCCCTGGTGGCACAGTGGTTAAGAATCCGCCTGCCAATTCAGGGGACATGGGTTCGAGCCCTGGTCCGGGAAGTTACCGCATGCCGGGGAGCAACTAAGCCCGTGTGCCACAACTACTGAACCTGCGCTCTAGAGCCCGTGTGCCACAACTACTGAAGCCCATGCACCCTAGAGCGTGTGCTCGCAACAAGAGAAGGCACTGCGATGAGAAGCCCACGCACCACAGTGAAGAGTAGCCCCTGCTCGCTGCAACTAGAGAAAGCCCGCACGCAGCAACGAAGACCCAGCGCAGCCAAAAATAAATAAATAAAATTAAATAAATAAATAAAATTTAAAAACCCACAGGCCAAAAGAAACTAAAGATGCTGAATTTCATTTTTTCATTTCTAAAGGCATAAATATCAGCAAGTAGTATGTGCATGTGGATGGATAGATAATCTAACTTCCTTTTCACCTTATAACCTGAATAGCAATCATTTCCTGTCCTTAGTACTTCAAAGAGGGTTCCTATGGTATGTTACCAGGAGACTCACAGAACAGAATCAGAGGGGTTCTGTCTACCCCAGGTCCTTAGCCCTCCTTTCTAATAATGGTATACTGCCTCACATCCACCTAGGATAGGATTTTGTCTAAATGGTGAGCACTGCCAAGGATTCTTTTAGCTTGTGCTTTAAGAAAGAAGGATGAACACTTGGTAATAAATGCGGGATTATAATCAGAGATGAAAATCCAAGTGGCATAGACCAAAGGAAACGACAGGCAGGCATATTTAAGTCATTACATCACTGGCTCCCCAGTCATTTTCAAGTCACATGTGAACCAGAGGTTGTCAACCCCTTAAGCGTGTATATTTTTGTTGATCTGCTGAAGCAAGGTCTTGTTTTAAATGGAAGTGACAATGTGCTCAACAAACAGAGCTTGAAAAGAAGTTATTTTCACTGTTGGAAGATTGAATGTTATGAAAAATTAGTTTCAAAGGACCTTCAAAGTTCAAAACAATTTTGTTTGCACTTAAGAAATTTCTCCCTTACTGCAAATGCTGTTTGAGGTGTATTTCTTTGACACATGAGTAAACAGTCGAGACACAGATCAACAAAATCTACAAGGAGACTCCCATCCCCAGAAGAAAACCATCCATCCCTAAACTCCCTTCCTTCCAAATCATCCTTCTCTCCTCACATAAACAAATGCTCAAAAATTTTGTTAAAAAGTTTCCCTTTGTAAGCCTCTAAAAACATAATTATGAAGAAGTAACCCCACGGAACAAATAGGAGAGGAACATAACTTCCCGGTATGTCCATATACACAGTCCTTAGAATATCTATATTTCATTTCCTATGTAGGGCACATACAACTTTTATTTCTCCCTATTACAGTGGACTTTAAAGGTACTTGAGTTTTCTCTGTATGTCTTGTTAAATGTCACAGTAAAGAATGGAAAAAATACCTCAGTGTCTCCACTCCTTACCTTCCTAAAGTGAATGCAGAATGTCACGTGCTTCTTTTGTGTTGAAGAGACACGCTGCCAATGTGCTATAATCATCTTTTATTACAAAGAAAAACATTTCACGTTTGTTAATGGGGCATAAGAAACTTAGGGCAACTTTAACTTCTAAGCAGATACACAGTTTTCTTTTCCAAAGATAATGACGTAGATAAATCCCTGCATGAGATTCTTTTTCCCGTGAAGGAACTGTTCCCTAATTATTAAGCTTGAGGGGTTATTTTTATTTATGTTATTGATGAAGGAGTGAAAATGAATTAATAATGGATTTTTAAATGGCGTCATGAACCTTTTCTCCGGTATCTGTATTTTCTCAAGTGTAATTTGCCATTGTTTGTGTTTGCTTTCATTAAGGCGAGGAAGATCTTCTCAGTCCTCCCCAGGACACAAGCACAGGGTTAGAAGAAGTGATGGAGCAACTCAACAACTCCTTCCCTAGTTCGAGAGGTAAGCGCCAGTACCCAGAAGTCACTCAAACTTCCTGGAAGTAGGCCACTCGTTTCCATACCCAACTAGCATGTGTAGTTTCCATGTTTACGTAAACAGGTGCTGACAGAATGCCAGTTTGGGGTCACTGGGAGAAGATTTTGTCTTCAAGTGTGAATTTCTGGTTTGGAGTATTTCCAATTCAAATACCTGTGTAATCAAGGTGTTTCTAGAAATAAGAATAGTAACTTATGTTTATAAAGTATCGATATCTTCCTTGCTTGGCACATTAGCCTGAAGAGTTAATTATGAGATAGCTTTTACTTAAGAGCAGTTGTTAAGTGACTTTTACAGACGAGGAGATTAATGCCCTGATGGTGCCTTTGCCAGGGACGTACCGCTGCTACGTGACACAGCACGGTCCGCGATAGGCCTAGCATACAGCGGTGGTGGGAACTCGGGCTTGCAATCTCATGCCTTTTATGTATATTTGAAAACTGTGTCTTACCCCATCACTTACACGTAAGTACAATTAAATCTCTATGTACTAGTTCGTTACTCTTTTCATTTGCATAGATAGAATACAATTTTCACAAAGAAAGACACTAATATTATTTCATTTAAATGTTAATATATCTGAATATTAATATTATCGAACATTAAAATTATTTCTCCCATCACTTTGACTTTGAATATTTTGCCCTCATACCAAAAATACAGCATTTTACCGCACTGAATTTTCCTACCAGCCAGTATGAGCTTCAGATGCCTTACTTCATCCAAGGAGCTATTTTGCTGCCGTTGTTAGTGTTTTGGACTATTTCTAGTGGTTCACTGCCCTAACATAAAACAGGTCACTGACCCACCCCCTTCAATGAATAAAAAGAATGGCAGACAGCATGGACGCTCGACTCAATACTATTGTATTCCAAGTGTGCAAGTTGCTAAGAAAGAAAATCTTCAGAGTTCTCATCACGAGAGAAAAAATATTGTACATTTGTATGGGGACAGATGGTAAATAGACCTATCGGGTGATCATGTCACAGTGCATACAAATGTCAAGTCACTAGGTTGTACACCTGACACTAATACAATGGCGTATGTCAGTTATACTTCAGTTAAAAAAAGAATGGCAGCAGTCACCTGTGAGCAAATAGAGGGATATGCTAGAGAACCAAGGGTGGGGGGGAAGCACAAGGCTTTGCGGCCAGTGATTGGCACCCTTAATGGGCTGCCAGGGAGGGAAGGGCGGCCGAGAATCTGGCTGTTTGCTCCTCTCCACAAGGGCAATGAGGAGGCTGTTTTGAGTCCTGTGTTGTTCCTATCTTTTTGTTCAGTGTCAGTTAACAATGGCCATTTCCCAGCTATTTCATGTGCAAGTGAACGTTGTGTGGTGCACATTAAAAGCAATAATGTTCTGATAGAGCGTTGCTAAGGAACCGTCAGGGGAAGCTAATTTTAAATGTCTGCACCAGCCATCTTTTCACCGCTGAGCGCCTCTGATGTGTTGATTTTAACAGATAAAAGTCTTCTGTCTTCCACCCACCTCCTTATCCCACACCTGCCAGCCTCTTCTCCATCCTATCTTCACTGCCTCCTCTCCCAAAATGCCATGATTCATAATGAGAAGACCACACGCTGGTTTGACGTAAATCAAACACATTCACCTTGATCCTGCCAGCTTTTGCTAGCACCTACTATGTACCAGCGGAGGTGTCAGGGATGCAAAGTAGAAATGCCAAGTTCTTTGCCGTCAAGGTGCTTACGGTCAGCTGGGGATGCAGCCTTCCCGAGAAGTTCATACCACAGCACAGTAGTATTACTGCTGTAATGGAGACGTCTGTGACGTGAGAGAATCCTAGAAACCCCCTTCTAGATAAATAGGAATGGCTTAGCCTCAAGCAGAGCAAGTGTCTTCCTCAAGATCACACAGCTACTCATGGGGCCAGAACTTTGGGCCCCGCATCTCACACACATTTCACTGACCCCAAGCTTCCCCTTGAAGGTCACAGACATGCGCCTCCTCCCTGCTCCTTGACCCGAAAGGTTGTTTACCTGCTCTGTGGGAAGTCAGTGGCAGCCCTGGGCATTTCTGTCACATCTGAACAGCTAGAGTATCAGAGGAGAGGCCACAGCAGGGCTCATGGCTCTGTTTCCCCAGCGGCAGCTTTTTTGTACTGGGTCTCTGGGCCATCCTCATCATCTTAAGGTGAGATCTTTGCACCCTCTCCCGGCATCCCCCTTTTAGACTCCTTGAAGCTAGATACCACATGGGTATGAAAGATCAGAAATATACCTCCTCTGATATGGTATTTGGCAGTCAGCCTCTCTGATGTTGTATTTACTTGTCTGATGTTAATTTACTTATATGGAAAACCTAGGAAACTCTATTCAGGCCGCCTGGGTAGTGTTTACTAAATTAGTGCTTATGGAAGCGTATCATCCCCTGAGTGCTAATTTGAGTTCTCAAATAGGGGATAAGCAGGATTTGTCTGATACCCGTTCCATTAACCAAGTTCCTACTTACTCAGTAGTACCCTGGTACCCTGAGAGAATTCATTCATTTTCCTGAAGAAAACAATCAAATAAACAAACAAACAAAATCCTCATAACGAGAGTAGATAAGGTGCTAGAAGAGCTGGCTGGTCTTCCTGTGATGCTGTGACCTTGACATTTTCTTTTCTACTTCCTACCAAATTATACCTTATCATAGGCCCCTTATGATTCTGCACCCAATTCCAATGTGTGGGGTTCTTTTCCCACACCACCGAACAATTCTCATACACCAGCTGGGTATCCTACAATTTACCTCGATTCTGACTCTGTCTACCCAGAGACAGGATCCAATTCCACCCGTTAAGGTCTCAGTCCCACAAGACTGCCCCTCCCCTCCTACTTCAGACTGCCAATTTTAAGTCCAGGTTGTTAGCTGGGCTTCTGACCCACTGGCTATAGACTAGAGATTCCAACAACCCCCTCTTTGGGTTCGATTAATTTGCTCGAGCAGGGCACAGAACTCAGAGAAACATGTTACTTACTAGATCACTGGTTTCTTATAAAAGGGTCTAACTCAGAAACAGCCAGATGGATGAGGTGCGTAGGGCAAGGCACGGGGAAAGGGTGCAGAGCTTCCATGCCCTCTCTGGGCACACCACTCTCACCACATCTCCACGTGTTCACCAACCCGGAAGCTCTCCTAACCCTGTCCTTTTGGGTTTATAAGGAGGCTTCATTACATAGGCATGAATGATTAAATCATTGGCCACTGGTGACTGAACTCAATCTCCAGCCCCTCTCCTCTCCCTGGACATCATGGGGTAGGAGTGAAAAGTTCCAACCCTCTGATCACTTGGTTGGCTCCCCTGGCAAGCAGCCCCCATCCTTAGGTGCTTTCCAGAAGTCACCTTGGTAACGTAACAAAAGACACCTTGCTGCTGCTCATCACAGGACATTCCAAGGGTTTTAGGAGCGCTGTGCCTGGAAGGGGGACGAAGACTAAATATATATTTCCTCTCATAAATCACAATGTCACACCTATTTCTCCATACATTTAAATGGATAAAAAGTCTTGTCATTGTGAAAATAGGCTGATCGTCGATGCACTCTAAAAAGTGGTTTCTCAAGCACGTAGACCCCAGACGGGTTGCAACCAGAGGTTGATGATGCCGACTCCCAATTACCTCACCACCGACCAGTCAGAAGAGTGTTCATGAGCTGATCACACACCCCACAACCCCCTGCCTCACACTGTCTTTATAAACCCTTCCCTGAAAGCCTTCGGGGACTTTCAGGGTCTTTTAAGCAGTAGCTGCCCCGGACTCCTTGCTGGCACCCTGCAATAAAGCTGTTCTTTTCTACTTCCCCACAAAAAATAAAAATTTTTAAACAGTGGTTTTTTGGATGCTTTATTTCTAACTAAAGGCATTTATTCATTTTGAAAGAATGGAGAATATATATATACATATATATATATACATATATATATGTATAGAGAGAGAGAGAGTAGGATTTAATGGGAATATCTTACCAATTAGTAGGTATGTTAAGTTGATATTAAGCCAAAAATCTTGAGATTCTTAACGTCTCAGGATTAGAGACTCTCCCAAATTGGAAGGGTCTTGAAAGTTCATCTTAATATCTTTGATGTTCAAAACCGTGGCTTTTGACCTTTTCTGACCATTATCCATAATAAGAGAAACATTTTACGTCTTAAACCGGGGTAAAGATATAAAACAAGTTATTTGCATATGTATGTACACACAAATATGTATGTACCCACCATATATACACCACACATATATGTATATAGTCACGTATACATACAAAGATCAGAAGTTTCGTGAAACAATACTTTCTTTACTACGTATAATTCACACTGTTTCTCTGTTTTCTTTATTTAAAAATAAAATGCTGGTTGCAACCCACTATATTGATTTTCTGATCCAGTTGTTTAAAAATACTGATCTAACTGATCTCAGTTTTCCTTGCCCAGGTGAATTTTTTTTTTCAGTTTGCTGTTACTATTATTTGATTATTTTTATTTATAATGACACTGGATTTTTTTTTTGGTGAATATCTTTTTGACAAAAATTATATTTTAAAAGTTTTACCACGGAAGTTTCTGCCAAGACCTTGCTAGTATCTTAGAGAACACTGTATTTTCAATCTAAGTCTGCATCCACGTTCCCATTGTTGGTGTTACGAAAAATGAAGTTCATGCTTGCTACAGCTGTTTCGGACAGCTGTTTTAGTAACTTAAAACAGATGTTAGAGCCAGAGGTCTGACATTTAGTGGAAATGTGCTATTAAATACCACCTCCTGGTTTACTTAACCCTGCTAGATAATCGCCCACAGAGGAAAAGCCGTTTTTTCAATATTATGTTTTTCATAAATATAAAGCATATAGATAGGGGAGGTCTTGTGTACTTTAAATTCACAACTTTTTTGTTACCCTTTCCACAATTTTTGACTTAGTGCTAAGTCTTCAGGTATCAGCTAATCTTCACCTTTCATTTCCACTAGAAGTACCTGGATGCCCAAAGAAGTGAAGAGCCTCGTTCATGGCTCTTCCGCAGGTTCAATTAGGCTTCTAGGCTTCAGCTCTTATCTTGATGGCCTTGCTAAACTGTTATACAAATTAATAAAGGAGGCTGCACGCCTCTCCGCTTAGTGATCAAGTGATAGCCAGCAGTATCCTGCCTCGTAGCCACTATAAACTGCAGGGAGTTCAAGGCGTGAATGTGTGCCCGTTTAGCTTTGCGAGCCTATCTTTTCCGATGCATCTCTAGCTCTCGTTAGTTATTCACAACCACCTGAGGAGCTTGAGGGCCTTGGTGTACATTAAACACAGAATGTTAGCCAATTTCTATCTAACCTATTTAATCTACCTGTATAATCTCTCCCTCTGTCTATAAATAGATGTAGAAGTCGAATTCCACTGTAATAAAAGGCATTACCTACCACAGGACACTTTCGAAATCTCCACCATTATTCTGTAGGGAGGCTACATGGGTAGAACGAACAACAAACATCGTTTTAAAATCAACTCTTTAAGCGATCTGCCCATACGTCTCTGATCATTTAGCAGTCTCACTAAGAGTTTGTTCGATGCGTGTGCATTCCTGAAAGAAAACGCTTCGCTAGTGAGGGGTATGGTATTGGTCTCTAACAATTAGGTGCCACTGCACACTGATTAATGATAGGATCCAAGATGAGCTCTTAGTGCAGGTAAGAGAACTCAGGAAGCAGTTAGCACTGCTATGCCGGTATTGCCGCTGCCTGTGTAATGTCTTACCTGCTGACCTGTGCCACATTATTTTTATCCCCAACAGCCCATGCCATCCTCTCCCTCTCGTACTCTCCCCTCCTAAATAAGGCCACATACATTCTGTTAAATGCCTCTAAATTAGAAAGCCAACCGCTTTGCAAAACCTGCCATCTTCTAAAACTCAAGTCTTGTCCATGACTCTTTTATGGAAAAGCAACATAAAGAACAAAGACAGATGGAAGCATCCCGGCCCCCCTTGCAGGCTCCCTTCCCTTTCCTCTCGGCTTCCAGAACGGATTTGAGCTGTTGCTCCTTTACACCAGGGGCCGGCAAACTGCAGTCCACGGGCCAAATCTTTATAAATAAGGTTCCATCATAACACAGCCACCCCCATTCATTTACATATTGTCTACGGGGGGCTTTCTCACTCCAAGGGCAGAGTAGTTGTGGCAGAGTAGTTGTGAAGAGCCGCTACGGAGACTGTGTGACTGGCAAAGCCCAAAGTATTTAACTATCTGGCCCTTTACAGAGAAAATGTGCCAACCCCGACTTTACATCATTAAATTGTTATCCACTCTAGCTCATCACATATATACAGTCACAGATTTCAGTGCTGATCAACTTTCAGCTCAAGAAAACTGTGCTTTTGAATTGATTTATGCGTTTATATCCGTCTTCACCAAAGATCCTGCATTTTCAATAAAGTATAGCCATTTCAATCTTCTTTCGCTTGTAATGAAACAGAAGTCCTAAAAAGGGACTCATTAGTCCTTAACTTCTTAAAAAAGTCAGTGAACTGAGACAAAGAAGCTCATAAAGATACCCAGAAACAGTAACGTCCTGCGATTCTGACTGTGAATAATGAATTACAGCCAATCCTCTCAAGTTCGTACTGCCTGAGGAAATGAGACTTCTCCAGACCTGACCAAGCCCTTTCTTTAGACTCAGGACTCCCCAGCACACTTCCTGTTTCTCTTGATTCATTTCCTGACAGCATACTGCATTGCCAGATGGACCCCCTAACTGACGGTCTAAGGAGACTCATTTCCAAAGAATGTGTTCTTCACATAAAACTTTTATTTGGTACTTTATTTATTGGTAAAGAATTTGTTTTTAATGGTGCAACCAGCGAGCCTCTATTTTGTCAGCGTAGAAAGTATTTCTGATACAAGTAGAAAACATTCAACTCTTTTTAAACAAGAAGCGGACCTCCCTTCGTACTATGCTAATGAGCACATTGGAACCCAAGTGGCGAGGGAGAATTTTGAAAGAGGTCAGGGATCACATAGCTCTGGGAGGTCCATTTTACAGAAAACATGGTTTCTGAAGAAGTACCTGAAATAAAACCCAAATCATTTGCTTCATCTTCAGCAGTGACCAGTTGATACTGAGCTCTGAATAGGCCTTGTTGAAGAATTACTAAAGGTAACATAACCTTTATCATGCTAGGAACCGTAATTACATTCTAAAGCTAAAATCACATTGCTTTCTAACAACACTGTCCTTCCTAAGGTTCTGAGGTTTTAAAAATAGACCCCAGTCAAGGACCTACTGTATAGCACAGGGAACTACACTCAATATTTTGTAATAACCTATCAGGGAAAAGAATCAGAAAAAGAAAATATATATATATAACTGGATCACTTTGCTGTACACCTGAAACTAACACAACATTGCAAATCAACTATACTTCAATTTTAAAGAAAAAGAAAAATAGGCCCAAGTTACAAGCCAGACGCAGCTACAAGCCCTTGGCATCCAAGCTAAAGGATCGCAGGCAAGGCCAAGTTGCCTAAATCATCAAAGGACTCTTGGCCATGACCTAGCGGCTGCCTCATTTAGTTCAGCCAGCATTTACCAAATCCCCGTAGCGTCGAGGTATAGTAGATACCAGGGAGAGAGAGGTAGGTGAGCGACATGCGGACCCTGCCTTCAGGGAGTTCACAGTCTTGCAGGGGAGGAGAATTCATTTTGCCACCAGACAGTATAACCGTGAAGTACAAGAAATTTTTTAAATGTTGCTAATGAAGTGAAAAAGAATGGATGACTAATTCACGCTGGGGTTGGTGTGCGCCATCAAGGATGAAATGCTGTTCTCCCCCCTCCCTTTTCCCCGTCGTCTGGTATGGGCCTACCACTGGGAACATCCACAACCGAGGAGCACCTCTCTCTTTCTCCTGGTTTGAGGAGCATCATGGACACCTTGACCATGTTTCTTACATCGTCAAGCATGCAGTTTCTGTATGCCCAAGAAATCTCTGACTCAGGACAACTCAGAAAGAAGGCAAAGGCAGGGGCGGGGTCATACTTAGAAAACCTTAAAATGTACACCAGAAGTTTTAAACCCTAAACTTGAGTTGTAAAAAGTTTCTTTTGGATTAGTAGCTCAATACCTCTTCGTTCTAGACTAGTACTCAGATTGTTTCAGGGGGGTCGTAGGTCTTCTTGGAGCATGTCAGGGGAAAGGGAGATGCTGCACAAGATCTCTCACAGCTCTGCTTGTATCTGCTCTGAATACTGGATGGCAGATAAGAATGTTGTAGGAAGTGGCCCAATGCGAAAGCCAAAGTTTGAAAACCAGTATTTCACTTTGGAGACCCCGGAAATTGCGTGCCCAAGACATGCCAGGTATGGTCAGCGGTCCCTAATTTTCTGTCCACTTACAAATATTAGCGTAGAAAAACTTTCTCATCAAAAACTGCTCTTCAAAAATAAATAACTGCATACAGATATAGGATTCTATAAAACAAACAAGGCCAGAGGGTCTTTGGCTGACCCTCAAGGCTCCTGGTATCTGTGGAATCATGACGAGGAAGGTGAAGACTCATTCCTGAATCTGGCTCCGTGGCTTGCCCATAAGTGGGACTTATCTCCTTCCCGCTTTGTTTCAATTTTCTCCAGTGCCCCCAGTCCCATCATGGACATGCTCAGCTTCTAACAGATAGAACAGCTTCTCCCAAGAGGATGGAGTCTAGCCTCTATGCAGTGTTCTACCTCGCATTTGGAGTGCCGATTTTTGGCACCTGAAACCAACTACTGTTTGTTTTGGTGTGTTGGTTGTCAAGTGGACAATAAAGAGATTCTGAGATTTTTGGACAGTAAACTTGAGATTCTACAGTTGCCCTTGAAAACAATGCTCGATTTGTCAGATTTCTATGCTGTGCCCGCTTTCATCCAGTTGAACATGTGAGCTCTATGGATTCTATAAGTGATGTCTCCTGGATCATGTTATCTGTTTACACCGACTTTAAGTGTATGTAAAGGTTATTTGACTGGATGTGTCTTTTGGGGTTTTTTTGTTTGTTTTTATTTTTTTTCCAGAAGGGGATAAACGAATTGTCATCTCAACATTTGTTTGGTAAAAGAAGCAAATTGGTATGAAACTGTATATTTATGCTTTTTTTTTTCCCTTTCTGATATCTCTGCCTCTTCCTCTCTCTATTATTAAAGGAAGAAATACCCCTGGGAAGCCAATGAGAGAGGTTAGTGAGATTCAGGCTCACAGCCATGGCTTCTGTCTGTCTCATCCCGCTTTCTATGTTTGGCGTTTGTGTAAGAATTGTGTGTGTGCACGCCCATGTGTGTATTACACGTGTCATCATGTAAGGATGGTAGTCACCTCTCCACTTGCAGCTTATGAGGAACATTCCTCAAATGTTCACTGTCATTGTCATCACCATGACAACAGGACCAGGGGTTGGGGGAACAGGAATCTCTTTTAAATGGCAACCCTTTGTAGTCCCTAGGTTGGAATCCTGAAGTTCATCATCTGTTGCCATTTGCAACACAAACAAAACCTTCAAAATACATTTAGCCTCGAACATAACTGATGAGTCATAAAGCTTCCTTCTACTTCCAGGACCCTAGCATTTTCTGCCAGTGCCCTTGGTTTTTATTCTTCAGGGATGACTTCATTTTGGTTCTGTTTTCTTTTTCCTGGTGCCTACACTCTTTCTTTCCCACTCGAGCTAACATTTTTTTGAGCACTTACTGTGTGCCAAGGACTTTTCTAAGCACTTGCCATCTTTTTCATTATGTAATCTTCCGGACAAGCCTATGAGGTAGGTACTCTTATTAACCCCATTTTACAGATAAGGAAACTGAGTCAATGAAAGGGTAAGCAATGTGTCCAAGGTGACAGAGCCAGGATTGGAATCCAGGCAGTCTGGGTCCAGAGCCACACTCTTAACTGTGTGCTTTACTGCCACTTAGAAAATGGTGTGTGAAAAGCATATGTCATCTCAACTTGCCCTTCGGAGGATGCTTTTTTCTTTACTTGGCATTTTGAGCCAGATAGAACAATAACCAGTTAGGGATAAAAAGTGAATCTTGGAGTCGTGAGGGATTTTTTTAATGCCTTTTAGAGGTAGGGTACAGCATCATCACTGAATGTGGTCTGGGGTTTTACAGTGAAAGCTGCTTCACACTTCTGTTCTACCAGAAATATTAGCTAAACATTGAATTACCTAATGAAATGACATCGGATGACAAAGTGTTGAGTGACAGCCCAAGTGAAACAAGATTGTCCTTACCAAGAGTTTAGTATGAAGGACGCAAGAAGGAAAGCTTTCCCATGGATGGCAATAGCGTGTACTATTGTGGGAGACAGGTTGGACAGGTGGGGAGTCCTTATATGAGAAGGTTCTGGATCCTTAGCAACAGATGGACAGGAGTAGCCACTGATTCATTTAAACGTCATACTGGAAGTTCTGCCAGTGCCATGCCATGCAGGTCTAATCAGCTGAACAATCCTTCAGTGTGTCCACACCATTGCTCCCTTCCAAGGCTTGTGGGGTCCAAGGGAGGGAGCGGTGGGCTGGGAGGAGAAACAGGAGACCTGAATCGGTGCAGCATTGAATGCTCCTGACGGTTTGCCTTCTTATGTGAGACATCTTGGGTTCATTCTGATGGTAAGTGCCCCTTAAAATTTATTTTAACTTGTGGTAAATAGTTGCACCATATTTTTAACCACCCTAAACATGTGTCGTTCATAAACGCATTTTAGAAAAGGCCAGCACATATAATTGAAGTCACACAGGCATTTGGAATCTATACTACCTGAGGTATATTGTAGTCAGATAAGTTTTCAGAAAGCCACAGAATCCAAACAATAGTGATTTTTTTTTAATGCTATGAAAATACCCCAGATGTACAGTAGACCAGATATTTTTTCAAAGATTAAATTACAGAGAAGAAAAGCACATTTCACTGCGGTATTCTGGCTTTGCTTTGGCCAACTGAGCGCTCACCATTTCTTTGGGAACGGTATTTTTTTTAAAAAAAAAAAAAAAACAGAGTGCCAGATTGCTATTGAGGTCTTGGGTCTCTGCCAGAAAGTCTCAATTCCAGTCACTGCAGCGAACAACTCCCTGAGGCAGAGGTGGCATGTGAGAGTCCACATGTCACACTTTGCACCAACTTGGAAAAACATACAACTACCCTAATGTTAAACGCACAGTGCCTTTCTCTTCAACAGTCGTTGCTTAAGAATGGATTAAGGACGTCTATAGACGTATTTTTATGTCTACTTGTGCCTGAAGCTAATCGCAGATGCCTGCCTGTTTTCCAGGGCCTCTCATGCTCATAGCACAAGATTTTCATGTTGACTTTAGAAAAATCTGTCAGGTAAAATTAATGATCTCACTAATGTTCTGCCTTACACGCACGGATAACAGAAGCAGGATACAAATCTATTTTCTGTGTCCCAATTCCCTATCTGTGCGTGGTTCTATGCCTCCAGCGGGTTGAGGTATATGATTCTTTGGAGCAGTATTTAGTCAAAGAGATAGAATTTTTTTTTTTCTGGCTCTAAGGAAAACCTCCATGGAAAACACTGGAATTGTTATTCTGATGAAGCAGGTATTTGTAAACAAAGTAATGAAAGGCATCATATAGATATGGTGGGGTGACTCAGAACGTTCATTTCTCTAGCATAGGGATGGCCATGAGGTCAATTGTGAACATTTAACCGTCTGGACAGGTTAAAGGCTACCTAACATTTTGTGGGAGTAGGTATGGTGTATTAAGAATCATGAACCTGAGACTTCCCTAGTGGCGCAGTGGTTAAGAATCCGCCTGCCAATGCAGGGGACACGGGTTCGAGCCCTGGTCCGGGAAGATCCCACATGCTGCGGAGCAACTAAGCCCGTGCGCCACAACTACTGAGCCCGCATGCTGCAACTACTGAAGCCCACATCCCTAGAGCCCGTGCTCCGCAACAAGAGAAGCCACTGCAATGAGAAGCCCGCGCACCTCAACGAAGAGTAGCCCCCGCTCTCCGCAACTAGAGAAAGCCCGCGTGCGGCAACAAAGACCCAACGTAGCCAAAAATTAAATAATTTATTTTTTTTAAAAAAACCATGAACCTCTGACCTGGTAACTTTTTAAATAGCAGATACCCCTAGAACTTATGCCTCTTAAGAGACTCAAGAATTTTCCTTCCAGTTAGTAACCGAACACCACTTTGAGGAGTAGAAAAGCACCACTTGGCTGTATAATCTATAAATGCATTTACTTGTCTTCATTATCTTTTGAACTGCCGTCTGCATCTCCTAGCACAGTCTAAAATAGGCACTCTTTGATTATTGTCAATAAGCTGATGGAGAAAAAAAATGGTTTCTTCCCTGTTTTATGTTTTCTAATACATTTTCTAGCTACCAGGAGGACTATACTATAGTGTAGATGTGAGAAATAGTTGGAATTATATCTAGGTATCAGGGTGTAAGAGTCTTGGGGTTTGTTTTTACTGGTTTTTTTAATTGCTGTTAAGATTGCAAGCAATTTAAAATTTGTAGTTAGTCCATCTATTTTCAATTACACAGGAATAATTGTACAGATTTCCCAGGGTTGCTGGGCAGTCAAAAGTAGGTACAAGGGAAGCCCTCTAACTTGGTGGCATCAGTTAGATATCTGTGCTCTGAGGAGTAGCAAAGGACCCACTGTGGCTTCCTGTGGTTTTTATGGTTTAGAAAAGCCAAAGATGATTTCTGTTCTTCACTGAGGGCTGCCAAACTACTGGCCCACTCTAGGCATAGTACATATGCTTTGTTAAAAGGTTTTATGTGTGCAGCCCCAACCAAACTCCAGAGTGATTTTTTAAAGCATAATTAGTCCTCATTGAAACTTTCTGCACGAATAGAGCGCAAAGAGAGTTACAAACTTGGTCGCCTTAATAAAAATGGCTGAACAGCATAAACGTTAAGTCTTAGCTTGACCTGGTGCCACTGCTGTTTAAGTGCCTGCCTACGAGTCCTCTTCAGATCCCCTCATATACTTAAAAACGCTATGTCTCTTGAAATAAATATTAGGAAAGAATACCTGCCCTAGTCTATCTTTAATGTTTATAGGGATTTTAACAATTATTATGGGAATCTGTAAAGTTGATACATGGCAAGGTAGTAATAGCCTAGTAAAGCATTTTTAGTTTCAAAGGCAGTACTTGAATAGTGGAATGATTTCCTAATGTCCAAGAATTAAAATTAGCCATATAAAAATATGGGACATACATGACGAGGCAAATCATAAAGTTTGTCTCAAATTATCTTACTCTAGATCTGAATTTTGCCACGAAGTACCCAGGGACATTGTGCTGTTCTTATGCTCCGTGCTGGGGGATTAACACGGGGTCATGTCATATTATTATTAGAAGGCTATTCTGATAGTTAACCCTCATTGAGTAGGAGATCAAAAATGGATTCAGAGGCTACCCAAATCCATGCTATGCATGTGGGTCATCTTACAATGAGGCTCTTGAGTCATCTGGAATGAAAAGTAATTTTTTTTTCCTGAAGCTTCCTAATTCAAAAGTTAATAGTGTATACTAAGGTCAAATCAAGACTTTCTCTTTCAACTCAAGTAAAAGCAGAGAGAAAAGTCACCTCCGCCATAGCCTTAGACGTGAGCCAACAGCTTGTAACAGCCTTGAGATAAAGATTTCACACGTAGTGATGGTAGCGATGCTAACGGTGATGGAGGAGAGTGGCGGCAGTGGTGGTGGTGATAGTTATGGTGATGGTTGTTTGATAGTAAAATAATTTTTAATACAAGTACATAGTAAATAATCTCCCACAGCAAGGTGGAGAAGATACATCCCATCACGAATTGTTCCTGTTATGACAGGAATCTTGTGCTCATCCGTGGAAGCCTTTTGGTGTATATTTACATGGGGAAGATGAGTGCAGTCTGACTTTTTTCCATTTATATGATACTAGGAGCCTGATCCAATGTGAGGCTGGATACTAACAGTGTGGAATGGCTTCATTAACAAGGCTTTGCTTCTTCCTGGAAAACTGGTGAAACACCAAACCCTGTCGTGTATCCCCTGGACGCAGCTTCTGTGTTGTCTACACCTAGAAACGGGGGATGGTTTCCCAAATGACAAAGAGTTGGGGTGATGATAACTACACCTTGTGTCAAGTCTGTCTTTCTGTTTTCCAGGACACAATGTAGGAAGCCTCTTCCACCTGGCAGATGATTTGGGCAGAGCGATGGAGTCCTTAGTTTCAGTCATGACAGATGAAGAAGGGGCAGAATAAATGTTTTACAACTCCTGATTCCCGCATGGTTTTTATAATATTCATACAACAAAGAGGATTAGACAGTAAGAGTTTACAAGAAAAAAAAATCTATATTTTTGTGAAGGGTAGTGGTACTATACTGTAGATTTCAGTAGTTTCTAAGTCTGTTATTGTTTTGTTAACAATGGCAGGTTTTACACGTCTATGCAATTGTACAAAAAAAGTTATAAGAAAACTACATGTAAAATCTTGATAGCTAAATAACTTGCCATTTCTTTATATGGAACGCATTTTGGGTTGTTTAAAAATTTATAACAGTTATAAAGAAAGATTGTAAACTAAAGTGTGCTTTATAAAAAAAAAGTTGTTTATAAAAACCCCTAAAAACAAACACACATACACACACACACACACACACACACACACACACACACACACACACACACACACACACTGAGGCAGCACATTGTTTTGCATCCTTTTAGCGTGATATCCATATGAGATTCGTGGCTTTTTTTTCTTTTCCTGCATATTTAAGATAGGACTTCCTCTAACACCACCAAATGACTACTTCATATCGCTCTTTTGGAATTGTTGACTGAGTGGGGCTGGCTGTGGGTTTTCGTGTTACACATCTATATGTCTATAAGTATGTAAATACTATGGGTATATAGATAAATAGATATCAATTTCAAGAGACCTTTCAAATTTCTTGTTCAAATGTTCTTGCCACTTCCTAATGGAAAGCAGTTGCTTCTGGTCATCCAGGCTTACCTGCTTGGGTCTAGAATGAATTTTCCCTGGAGCCTGAAGCCAGCAGGAAGCTACCACACTAAAACATTGCCTGCGGCTCCAGATGTTTCTCATTTTAAACTTTCCAGTGACAGCTAGAGTACTGAATTTTTTTAAGGGACATATGAATGAATACACAGGACTTATTATGTCAGAGTCATCCGCTGGTTGATGTATTCAGCGTCCTGCTGCTGGCAATGCCACGGTTTAAATTTAATGATGCTTCAGTGAAAATCAGAGCATCAGAAGGCATTTTTAACTCCCAGGCAGGAGGAGGACTATGGTAGGGCTGGAGGGCTGTGGATTCCCAGCCAGTCCCTCAGAGGGCGCAGGCCACTCTTGACGTAAAGGATTGGATGAATGTTCATAACCTCACAGAGAGAGCTTTATAATTACAACTGTTCTTTTCTCACAGTCAAACAGCAGTGGGTGTCTTGGTTTTCCAGTTTCTGAAGGTTTTTTTCCCCATTGTAATGAGTTTGTAAATGCCACAAGACTTAATTTAAAATAACCCTTAGTGAAAACGTGTAACACAGTAGCCCCATCACATTGTGGTACTGTTCAATATCCACCCAGAAGCCCATGAATCGTGTTTCCCTCCTTGGCATTTCTCTACAAGTGACTCCAGGCAGGTTTGTAAGTGGGAACGCAAATTGATTTAAATGATCCAAAAGGCACTCCAAACCCTTTCTGGTGGATTAGGCAGGTTAAATATGTTAATAAATCATTCAAGCAGAGGAGAACGCTCAAGAGGACTAACTGGTAGGAAAAAGCTTTACTCTTTCATTTCATCTTATTAGTCTTTCACTTTTTTTAATCATTCATTCAATAGAAATCACTGTGTGACCTATCATTTTGCAAATCTGTTACCTCTTACATCAAGTGTAATTAACTTTTGGAGAGTGGGTTTTGTTCCTTATTTTACTAATGATAATTAACATCAGACATGGCTTCTCATGCTATTTCTACCTCACTTTGGTTTTGGGGTGTTCCTAATAATTGTGCACACCTGATTTCACAGCTTCATCACCTGTCCATTGTGAGAACATTTCCCTCCATTTTCGTTTTTGTTCATAATTTCCAGAAGAAAACCCAAAGCTCTAAGGTAACAAATTACATGAAGATTTGATTTTAGTCTTGCATTGTTTTCCTTTATGTGACGCTGTACTTTTTCTTTACCCGAGGATTTTTTTTTTAACCGTGATTTAAAACAAGGGGTTACTTTACTTCCTACTAAGAAGTTTAAGTTTCATTCTAAAATCAGAGGTAAATAGAGGGCTTAATTTTGTTTTAATCTTTTGTTTTATTTTATCTTTTAGACATTAGTTCTGGAGTGAGTCTGTCAAAAATATTTGAATAAAAACTGAGAGCTTTATTGCTACGTTCTAAGCATAAGTTGGACATTGTTTCGTGTTCTTTATAACCACCGAGTATTAAACTGTAGATCATAACCAATGTAACTGAAGCATAAACATCACCTGGCATGTTATGTCATTGTTTTCAGGTACTGGGTTCTTACTTGAGTATCATAATATATTGTGTTTTAACACCAACACTGTAACATTTACTAATTATTTTTTTAAACTTCAGTTTTACTGCATTTTCACAACATATCAGACTTCACCAAATATATGCCTTACTATTGTATTATATTACTGCTTTACTGTGTATCTCAATAAAGCACGCAGTTATGGTACAAAAAAGTGTTGACTGGACTGCAGTATTTTGTTTTGTTTTTGCATAGGCAAAACTTTCGTATCATTAAAAAATTTAAAAATCTAGAGAGCCCAACAGTGAAAAGAAGGACCCTGACTACCCTATTCCCACCTCATCCTCACTGCACTCTGAGTAAATATTAACAATTTCTTGTGTTTCCTTCCAAAGTGTCGTTATTGTATAAGCAATTACAAACATATGTTCCTACTTTTTTTCCTTTTATTACTCAAGCTAGCATTCTATGCATTCAGTTATATACCTTGGGTTTTTTTTAAACTTAAGAATGGACTCAAGAGATCCATCCTTAATTATATTGAAATAGATCTTTTCATTTCAATATATGAAATGCTTTCCTCATGCTTTTTTATAGCTAATAATCCAGTGTGGGGGGGGATATTATTTAAACGGTCCCCTTTGGTGGGGTACGTGGGTGGTCTTCCTCTTTTGCTCTGACAAACAATACCACATATCTCTCATTTCATCCTTTCACTTGTGCAAAAATATATCCATAGGACACATTCCTAGAAGGGCGATTTCTGGATCAAAGGTGGTAAGCACTTGTAGCTCGGGAGGTAATTTTATGCAGCAATGGTCATAGTGGTCTTTTTGTTTTCTGTTTTAGTAATAACAAGTATATGAATTAACCAGTTTGCAGTTGACACTTTGCTTATCACTTCTATTATTATTAATGGTACCAGACCTAAGGAGACGTCTGAAGAACAGAAGTCACGCCTAAAATGATGCCTCAGAACTGCTTCTGAGGGGGACACCCCTCTCGTACATAGTCATGACCACCACCACAGGGAGATCCCCTCACCCCTGTCCTGCTCTGCTTCTGTCCTAGCTGCAAAGGAGGCTAGGAAAACGAGGAGCAACGTCAACACCTCTAGGGAGAGACCATCTATCTCTGCTTCCCACCAATAGTCAGAGAGAGGAGTTCCTCAACAGGTTCAGATGCTGGAGGGCCAAAGAAATTACAAAAGTCCACTAGGTACAGCCTATTCTAGTGACTTTGGAAATAATAGGAGATGGTCAAGCTGATTAAGAATGGTGTTAAATGGGTGTGGCATCTCTGATACGAATCACTAAGTTGAGGGTGGGGTGATGGTGCCAACCTAAGGGGCTACTACACTGAAAGACTTCCCTTGAAATCCACACATACGAAGACTAAGTTTCATCCTATTTAAATAAATCATTTATTCCCCGGTGCCGTTCCCCCAGCCTGCTTTTGTTTGAAACACCCAGACGGCCTGTTTTGATAGCACTCAACTAGGTAACTGAGGACTCTTCAACGCTTCGACCTAACACAGCACTGTGTATGTCTCACTCTGAGGAGGGCATTTGGCTTTCCTTTCCACACTAGGCACAGGCTGGAGGAGAGGGAGTCATTTCAGCTAAAAATTAAAACGCATCAAGCTGGCGCAGGTTGTGCATCAGCAAGCAGAATGTGTGTTTGGGGGAAAGCCCCAAGACTAATGGACATGTATGGACACGTTCTGTGGAGCCGCGATGGGATCTCCCTGAAACTGCAATGCTCTAATGGCGGAATGAATACAGAGGCAAGCACTGGCACACTTGCAAAGACTCTGCCTTCAAACTAAGTGTAGGAAGGACGTGAACTGCATTCTTTCCCACAGTAGCAAAGCCACCAGGGTAGGAACCATAAACACATCCTCCACTGCTCCTTGGGCTTCAGACTGCTGTGATCTCACGGGCTTATCTGACAACACAGGAGTGGCAACACGCCAGACAGGCCGTAACAAGCGATATCGTGTGACAGTGTGACGTCTGGCGATGTTTGAGAGTGGCTTTCATATACAGAGAAGATTCTGTACAGTAACTTTAGACTTAAATTCTACCTATGCGTGCTTGTGTGCGTGTGTGTGTGCACGCGCATGTGTTTGTGTTTTATATATATTCAGGAATAAATATTGAGCTCTTCTGTCAGTTTTCATTTTGAAATAATTCAAACTCACAGAAAAGTTACAAGAGTAGTACAAAGAACCCCCATATTCCCTTTACCCAGATTCAATAACTGCTTACATTTTGTCCCATTTAGTTTCTCGCTCCTTCCTCACCCTCTCCTTTCTCCCTCCCCTCCCCCAACAGTTGACCCTTGCACAACAAAAGGGTTGGGGCGCCCCCCTCCCCCCTCCCCCGCACAGCTGAAAACCCGTGTATAACTCTTGTAGTTGGCCCTCCATATATACAGTTCCTCTGTATCTGCGGTTCCTCCACATCTGTAGATTAAGCCAACCTCAGATCATGTAGTCCCACAGTATTTACTACTGGAAAAAATCGGCATGTAAGTGGACCCACGCAGTGTAAACCCATGTTGTTCGAGGGTCAACTGTAGTGTTTTCTTTCTGAACCATTTTGACAGTAAGTTTCGGACGTCATGCCCCCTTATGCTTAAATACTTCATGTCCATTTCCTAAGAACTGACATTCTCTTGCATAACCACATTACAGTTCTCAAAATTTTTAAATTTAACATTATACAAAGCTATCACCTACTCCACAGCCCATATTCAAATACTGTCAATTGTGCCACGATTTTTTTTAATAGTTATATGAGTTTCCCCAGTCTGCTCTAGGATCTAATTCTCAATTTCATGACACTGTCATGTCTCTTTAATCTCCTTTGATCTGGAACAGTTTCTCTACCCTTCTTTGTCTTCAAAGACCTTGACATATTTTTGAAGAGTACAAGCCAGTTACTCGTAGGATGTGCCTTAATTTGGGTTTCTGTGATGTGTCCACAGGATTATATTCAGGTTATGTGTTTTTGGCAAGAATATGACATAAGCAATGATCTGTCCTCAGCACATCATAGCAGGAGGCATGTATGTAATGATGGTCTGTCCCATTCTTCGTAATGTCAACTTTGATCACTTCGTGGAGGTTTCTCCACTTGCTATACATTTTTAAAACCTAAATATTCTTGGGAGAAAATATTTGCAAATGAAGCAATGACAAAGGATTAATCTCTAAAATTTACAAGCAGCTCATGCAGCTCAATATCAAAAACACGAACAACCCAATCCAAAAATGGGCAGAAGACCTAAATAGACATTTCTCCAAAGAAGGTATACAGATTGCCAGCAAACACATGAAAGGATGCTCAACATCACTAATCATTAGAGAAATGCAAATCAAAACTACAATGAGGTATCACACACCGGTCAGAATGGCCATCATCAAAAAATCTACAAACAATAAATGCTGGAGAGGGCGTGGAGAAAAGGGAACCTTCTTGCACTGTTAGTGGGAATGTAAATTGATACAGCCACTGTGGAGAACAGTATGAAGGTTCCTTAAAAAGCTAAAAAGAGAACTACCATACGACCCAGCAATCCCACTACTGGGCATATACCCTGAGAAAACCATAATTCAAAAAGAGTCATGTACCACAATGTTCATTGCAGCTCTATTTACAATACCCAGGACATGGAAGCAACCTAAGTGTCCATCGACAGATGAATGGATGAAGAAGATGTGGCATATATATACAATGGAATATTACTCAGCCACAAAAAGAAACGAAATTGAGTTATTTGTAGTGAGGTGGATGGACCTACAGTCTGTCCTACAGAGTGAAGTAAGTCAGAAAGTAACTTACAAATACCGAATGTTAACACATATATATGGAATCTAAAAAAAAAGGTTCTGAAGAACCTAGGGGCAGGACAGGAATAAAGACGCAGACGTAGAGAATGGACTTGACAACAGGGGGAGGGGGAAGGGTAAGCTGGGACGCAGTGAGAGAGTGGCATGGACATATACACACTACCAAACGTAAAATAGCTAGCTAGTGGGAAGCAGCCGCATAGCACAGGGAGATCAGCTCGGTGGTTTGTGACCACCTAGAGGGATGGGATAAGGAGGGTGGGAGGGAGACGCAAGAGGGAGGAGATACGGGGATATATGTATATGTATAGCTGATTCACTTTGTTATAAAGCAGAAACTAACACACCATTGTAAAGCAATTATACTTCAATAAAGATGTAAAAAAACCTAATTATTCTTAAACCTTTAGGTTCAACTAGAAATCTTCTTTTCTTATGTATACTGCAGCTGACCTATATCAAATAAGAACAGTCACTTTCTGTGAGCTCTAGTTTAATATGGCCACATACGAGTCTCCCGAACTCACTTCTTCCCACAGACACACCAAGCCTATAGCTACATATAAAACACTTCCTTCTGAAAGAAACTCAGAAGCTAGTTGAGTGATTCCTACGCATATCAGGCAAATGAAGAAAAGAAAAAAAAAACCACATGGAAACAGGTAGGAGAAACTGAGACAGGATGTTGCTATAAACCCCACCCCAGGCGTGGCAACACACAGCCAGGAGGGAACTCAAAACTACCAGCTTCTCCCTGAGGAGAAAAGGGTTTGAATCCCACATTAAGAATTCTACCAGAGGGCTTCCCTGGTGGCGCAGTGGTTAAGAATCCACCTGTCAATGCAGGAGACACGGGTTCGAGCCCTGGTCCGGGAAGATCCCACATGCCGCGGAGCAACTCAGCCCGTGTGCCACAACTACTGAGCCTGCGCTCTAGAGCCCGTGAGCCACAACTACTAAGCCCACGTGCCACAATTACTGAAGCCCGCACGCCTAGAGCCCGTGCACCACAACGAAGAGCAGCCCCCACTCACCACAACTAGAGAAAGCCCGCGTGCAGCAACGAAGACCCAACGCAGCCAAAAATAAATTAATTAATTAATTATTTTTAAAAAAGAATTCTACTGGAGACAGAGGCCCGCAAAACATCTCACTTTGAAAGCCAACAAGGCTTGGGGGCTTCCCTGGTGGTCCAGTGGGTAAGACTCCACGCTCCCAATGCAGGGGGTCCGCGTTCAATCCCTGGTCAGGGAACTAGATCTCGCATGCCTCAACTAAAGATCCCGCATGACACAACCAATATCCTGTGTGCTGCAAACTAAGACCCGGTGCAGCCAAATAAATAAATATTAAAAGAAAAAAAGCCAACAAGGCTTATGTCCATGAGACCCGTACAGCTGTAGTGCACTATGAGACAGTCCTTAAAGGGTCCATACAGACTCACCATGGCTAACTCAGAGGCAGCAGACAGAAATATCCAGTCTCCCTTGAAAGAGTCCTAATTACTTATCATAATAACTGTGGCCTCAGGGGCAGTCTCCTAACTTAACTCACATCTAGGGACTGACTGAAATACCCCCCACAGACCCCACATACCATATCTGTGCTCTGCCTCTGCTTAGGTCCAGGTCGCTGGTACCTCCCAGAAAGGAGCTTGTCAACACGTCTGGCACCCTGGTTTTTGCAGCTACTGCCCAGGGGACACCCCTTGACCATTCTTCTTCGGTCTCCAGTGGGGCCCACACATTGTTCACGAGTCCCAAAGGATTGTAACAAACATATAAACAGTTCGATGGAATCCCCTGGCAGTCCAGTGGTTAGGGCTCCGTGCTCCCATTGCCGGTGCTCCGGATTCAATTACGAACTACGATCCTGCATGCCATGGCAAGGCCAAAACAAAAAACAAAAAAAGCATAAACAGTTCTTAACCAGCTCTCCCCTCAGGGCATGTTGCAGAGGCAGCAGACAGAAATGCTCAGTCTTTCCCTGAATGAGGCCTACTTGCTAATCTTAATAGCTGCAGCCTGAAGGGCAGGCCTCGAATATACCACACATCAAGGGGCAGACTGCAATGCTCTCCAGAGACCCCAGAGCCAGTGGACACTCTGTGCTCTCCCTCTGCCTTGCTCCAGGTTGCCCGTATCGCCCAGAAAGGACCTTGTGCACACATCTGGTGCCCTGGTTTGTGTGCCCAGGGAACACCCCTTGACCGCCTGGCTCTGGTGGCCAGTGGGGCCTACATTCATGAGTCCCACAGGACTGTAACAAAGAGAGAAACAGTTTTTTACCAGCTATCCCCCCAAGACACAGTACAGAAGCAGCAGACAGAAACAACCATCTCCCAGTTATCCCCTGAAAGAGGGCTGGCTTCCAATCAGCCTGCTTCTAGATGCTGACTGAGATCTTCCCCTTTGGGACAGCGAGAGATCTTAACACACCCTCAACTGCTAGGAGCCACTAACAAAGAAGTCTACTCGGACAATTGCAAAGGCTGGAGAGAAAACCTAGACCTGGGCGGGGTTGAACAATGAATTTCATCTCCTACACAAACCACGCCCTCAAGCCTAGGACAGGTGGCAGCTTTATCTAATAGCATAGATACTAACACAGAGAGTCAAGGACAATTATGAAACAGAGGAAGATATTCAAAATGAAAGAACGAGATACAGACATACCTTGTTTCACTGCACTTCACTTTATTGCACTTCACAGATACTATGTTTTTTACAAATTGAAGGTTTGTGGCAACCCTGCATTGTCAGGTGATGGCTAACAGTTTTTAGCAATAAAGTATTTTTAAATTAAGGTATGTACATTGTGCTTTAGACATAATGCTACTGCATGCTTAACACACTACAGTATAGTGTAAACATAACTTCTATATGCATTGGGACACCAAAAAATTCGTCTGACCCACTTTACTGTATTATTCCCTTTATTGCAGTTCTGGAACCAAACCAGCAATATCTCCAAGGTATGCCTGTAAAACTTCAGAAAAGACCTTAATTAAACAGTAATAAGTGATTTACCTGATAAAGAGTTCAAAATAACAGTCATAAAGGTCAGGAAAGGCCATAACAGTCACTGAGATCAGGAAAACTATGTATGAACAAAGTGAGGATTTCAATCAACAGAAAATAAAACAAAGTACCTAACAGAAATCACAGAGCTAAAGAATACAATAACTGAACTAAAAAATTCAATAGACAGGTTCAACAACAGACTAGATGAAGTGGAAAAAGGATCCAAGAACTTGAAGACATGGCAGTGGAATTCATACAATCAAGAAGAAAAAAGAGTGAAGATAGCTTAAGGGACTTCCCTAACTTCAGGAAGGAAACAGATACTCAAATTTAGGAAGACCAGAGAGCTTCAAATAAGATGACTCCAAAGAGACCCAAACCAAGACATTATCATTAAAGTCTCAAAAGTTAAAGACAATGAGAGAATTTTAAAAGCATCAAGAGAAAAGCAACTTGTTACCTATGAGGGAACCCCCGTAAGACCATCAACAGGTTTTTTTGGCAGAAACGTTGCAGTTTCATGATATATTCAAAGTGCTAAAAGAAAAAAAACAAATTGCCAACCAGAATACTCTATCCAGCAAAGTTGTTCTTCAGAATTAAAGGATAAAGAGTTTTCCAGAGAAACAAAAGATGAGGAGTTCAGCACCACTAGACCAGCCTTAAAAGAAATGTTAAAGGGACTTCTTTAAGCTGAAACAAAAGGGTGCCAATTAATAACAGGAAAATATATGAAAGTATAACTCTCACTGGTACAGGGAAATACATAGTTAAATTCAGAATAATCTAATGTTCTAATGGTGGTGGGTTAATCACTGAAAGACCTAGTATGCAGGTTAAAAGACAAAAGTAGTAAAAACAGCAATAACTACAGTAATTTGTTAGTGGATACAGTAAGTCCCCTACATACGAACCTTCAAGCTGCAAACTTTCAAAGGTGCAAACGTGCGCTTGCATGTCCAATCACGTTAGTTCACACGTCTGGCGTACACTGTCACATGTGTACTTCCTTTACAAGTGGCTGTGCTTTTGTGTAACTTACTGTACAGTACTGTATAGAGTACAATAGTACAGTATCTTTATTTCAAGCCCAGGATGTCCAGAAGCAAGCATAAAAGCTGCAGTGATATAGCTGGCACTGCTAAGAAGCACCAGCTGTTGTACTGTACCACTGTACCTTTCAAGGTACTGTACTGTAAGATTAAAAATATTTTCGGACTTCCCTCGTGGTGCAGCAGTTAAGAATCCGCCTGCCAATGCAGGGGACACAGGTTCGAGCCCTGGTCCAGGAAGATCCCACATGCCGCAGAGCAACTAAGCCTGTGCACCACAACTACTGAGCCTGTGCTCTAGAGCCCATGAGCCACAACTACTGAAGCCCGCGTGCCTAGAGCCCGTGCTCCACAACAAGAGAAGCAACCACAATGAGAAGCCCCTGCACCGCAATGAAAAGTAGCCCCCGATCACCGCAACTAGAGAAAGCCCACGAGCAGCAACAAAGACCCAAAAGAGCCAAAAATCAAAATAAATAAATTATTTTTTTAAATCTGTTTAAAAATGTTTTCTTTACTTTCTGTTTGTTATTTATTATTTGTGTGAAAAGTATTATAAACCTATTACAGTACAGTACTACATAGCCAATGGTGTTAGTTGGGTACCTAGGTTAACTTTGTTGGACTTACGAACAAATTGGACTTATGAACATGCTCTCAGAACGGAACTCGTTCGTCTGTAGGGAACTTACTGTACACAAGATAAAAAGATGTAAAGTGTGACATGAAAACCATAAAACATTGGAGAGTAAAAATGTAGAGCGTGGGCTTCCCTGGTGGCGCAGTGGTTGAGAGTCCGCCTGCCGATGCAGGGGACGCGGGTTCGTGCCCCGATCCGGGAGGATACCGCATGCCACGGAGCGGCTGGGCCCATGAGCCATGGCCGCTGAGCCTGCGTGTCTGGAGCCTGTGCTCTGCAACGGGAGAGGCCACAACAGTGAGAGGCCCACGTACCACAAAAAAAAAAAATGTAGAGCATTAGAATGTGTTTGGACTTAGGTTGTTTCAACTTAAAAGAGACTTATAAGAGGTTTTATGTTAGCCTCGTGTATCCACAAAGCAAAAACCTAAAGTATATACACAAAAGATAAAGGAACCTAGATGACCATAAAGCACATGAAAAGATGCTCAGGGCTTCCCTGGTGGTGTGGTGGTTGGGAGTCCGCCTGCCGATGCAGAGGACATGGGTTCGTGCCCCGGTCCGGGAAGATCCCACATTCCGCGGAGCGGCTGGGCCCATGAGCCATGGCCGCTGAGCCTACGTGTCCAGAGCCTGTGCTCCACAATGCGAGAGGCCACAAGAGTGAGAGGCCCGCGTACCACAAAATAAAACAAAACAAACAAACAAAAAAAGATGCTCAACCTCACCAATTATCAGAGAAATGCAAATCAAAACTACAATGAGGTATCACCTCACACCAGTCAGAATGGTCACCATCAAGAAGTCTATAAACAATAAATGCTGGCGAGGGTGTGGAGAAAAGGGAACCCTCCTACACTGTTGCTGGGAATGTAAATTGGTACAACCACTATGGAGAATGGACTGGAGGTTCCTTAAAAAACTTAAAAATAGAACTACCACGTGATCCAGCAATCCCACTCCTGGGCATATATTCGGAGAGAACCATAATCCAAAAGGATATATGGACCCCAGTGTTCATAGCAGCACTATTTACAATAGCCAAGACACAGAAACAACCTAAATGTCCATAGACAGAGGAATGGATAAAGAAGATGTGGTACATATATACAATAGTATAGTACTCAGCCATAAAAAAGAACGAAATAATGCCATTTGCAGCAACATGGATGGACCTAGAGATTATCATACTAAGTGAAGTAAGTCAGACAGAGAAAGACAAATATCATATGATATCCCTCATATGTGGAATCTAATTTTTATTTATTTATGGCTGCATTGGGTCTTTGTTGCTACACACGGGCTTTCTCTAGTTCTGGCGAGCGGGGGATACTCTTAATTGCAGTGCGTGGGCTTCTCACAGCAGTAGCCTCTTGTTGCGGAGCACAGGCTCTAGGTGCGTGAGCTTCAGTAGTTGTGGCTCGCAGGCTCTAGAGCGCAGGCTCAGTAGTTGTGGCACATGGGCTCAGTTGCTCCGCAGCATGTGGGATCTTCCCAAACCAGGGCTCAAACCCATGTCCCCTGCATTGGCAGGCAGACTCTCAACCACTGCACCACCAGGGAAGTCCCTGGAATCTAATTTTTAAAAATATACAAATGAACTTATTTATAAGACAGAAGCAGACTTATAGATATTGAAAACAAGCTTATGATTACCAAAGGGGAAACGTGGTGGGGAGGAATAAATCAACAGCTTGGGATGAACATACACACACTACTATATATAAGACAGATAACCAACAAGGACCTACTGTATAGCACAGAGAACTCTACCCAATATTCTGTGATAACCTATATAAGAAAAGAATCTAAAAAAGAATGAATATATGTATATGTATAACTGAATCACTTTGCTGTACACCTGAAACTAACACAACATTATAAATCAAGTAAAATCCAATAAAATTAAAATATTGAAAAAAAGGAATCTAAGCATACTACTACAGAAGAGCATCAAATCACAAAGGGAGAGAAGTAAGGAATGCAAAGAATTACAAAAAGCCAGAAAACAATGAACAAAATGGAAATTCATCCACACTTATCAACACTTACTTTGAATATCCATAGACTAAATCATCTAATCAAAACACATAGGGGCTTCCCTGGTGGCGCATTGGTTGAGAGTCTGCCTGCCGATGCAGGGGACGCGGGTTCTTGCCCTGGTCCGGGAAGATCCCACATGCCGCGGAGCGGCTGGGCCCGTGAGCCATGGCCGCTGGGCCTGCGCGTCCGGAGCCTGTGCCCCGCAACGGGAGGGGCCGCGTCAGTGAGAGGCCCGCATACCACAAAAAAATAAAAATTAAAAAAAAAATAAATAAAACTAAAAAAATTAAAAATAAAAAATTATACAATGAACTTATTTACAAAACAGAAACAGACTCACAGACTTCGAAAACAGATTTATGGTTACCAAAGGGGACAGGTGAGGGGCGGGATATATCAGGAGTTTGGGATTAACAGATACATACCACTGTATATAAAGTAATCAATAAGGTCCTACTATATAGCACAGGGAACTCAATATTCTGTAATAACCTATATGGGAAAAGAATCTGTAAAAGAATGGATATATGTATAAGTATAACTAAATCACTTAGCTGTACACCTGAAACTAACACAACATTGCAAATCAACTATACTCTAATATAAAATAAAAATTAAATTAAAAGAAAACAGACACGTAGATCAATGGGGAAAAATAGAGAGCCCAGAAATAAACTCATACATATATGGTCAATTAATTTACAACAAAGGAGCCAAGAATATACCATGGGAAAAGGACAGTCTCCTTAATAAATGGTGCTGGGAAAACTGGACAAATGCACGCAGAAGAATGAAACTGGACCAATATCTTACACCATACACAAAAATCAACTCAAAATGGATTAAAGACTTGAATGCAAGACCTGAAACCATAAAACTCCCAGAAGAAAACATAGGGGGTAAGCTACTTGACATTCCTCTGGCAATGATTGTTTGAAGTTTACACCAAAAGCAAAAGCAACAAAAGCAAAAGTAAACAAATGGAACTACATCAAACTAAAAAGCTTCTGCACAGCAAGAGAAACTATCAACACAATGAAAAAGTAACCATAGAATGGGAGAAATATTTGCTAACTCATATAACTGACAAGTAATTAACATTTGAAATATACAAAGAACGTAAACCACTCAACAGCAAAAAAAAAAAAAAAAAAAGTCCGATTTTAAAATGGGCAGGAGATCTCAACATACATTTCTCCAAATATGACATACAGAAGGCCAAAAGGTACATGAAAAGGTGCTGAACATCACTAATCATCAGGAAAATACAAATCAAAACCACAATGAGATACCATCTTACACCCTGTTAGAATGGCTATTATCAAAAAGACAAACAGCTGGGCTCGTCAGAAAGACAGCAATGCCCTGAGGCTGTTCTCCAGGGGAAGGTTTGAAGAACAGGCAGCAATGGTCTCCCAGGACGAATTCTAGACACCTTGCTGCTGCCAGGAAGATTGGGCCTCCTTTGGGAAGAGTGGTTGCAGCAGCAGCGCCTGGCATCTGATTCTGCTGTCCTCTGCTGCTCACCGCATCCCAGCTCATCCTCTCCTGGCCCCTCTATCTGGACCTGCAGTTACTCCCTCCAAAACAGGGGAGTGAACTGCGCACCCGTGGGCCACACGTTCTCTGAAATATTCTGATACCATATACTATATGAACTGAGTCCAGTTTTCTGTTCATTTTGAAATCACATTTGTATAAGTATACATTTTCAATTGCAACCTAAGACTCATCTCTCCAATTTGCAAATATGCCAAATGGCCACAAACATTTTAAGCACTTTAAACAAACACAAATTATTCCTAAATTCAACAACAATAAAAAGTGTTAAAACCATGAGTTAGGTTTACTTCACCATTTCTCTGTTTGCTTCTGAAGTTCCTAGGCTTTCAAAGACTTACTTGGTAAGGCAGAGCTTCTCAGCGGTATACTCCTCAGGGGTCCCAGTAGTGTCGAGGTCTTAAACCTTGCAGTCTTGGGGATGGCCGGATACAGCCTGGAACCTTCAGCCTCCTGCAGTCGACCAAGGATGCCCTACAATTAAAAATCAATTTCTCTGTATGCCATGATGTGAAAATAGTTGGGAAACACTGCATGGAGGGAATACTTTTACCAATAATGAGAGTTGAGGTTACTGGTTCAATTCATGTCCATACTGAAAGTAAACATCCTAGGCATGTTGACAATTTAATCAGTCAGGAATTTGTGGCTAAGATGGGTAACTCTTCTTATGCCACAGGAGAGAAACATTCCATCCCTTTTTATAGTCAATATGACACCAGGGGGACTCCAAGCCATATAGGAAGCTTTTGCATACACTCTTCAGAAACTGTGTTCCTGGGTTACGCTTAGCCCTTCACCCGTGCAGGTAACTGCCAGCAGCCCCTACACCAGGGCTCTCGTGGTCCTAGTTCACTGCCCTCACTCATGGTTTACTCTAGTCATCTTGACTTAAGTATTAATAAAACCCTTTCAATCTCAAAAACGCCCTGGTTAGTAGAATAAATGATCTGGTCATCCTACCTATCACCAGGTTGCCTCTAACTTCCTTCAACCATTTAAGTGTTTCTCTGTAGAGATACTATTGGCATTTGAGTTGGGGCAATTCTGCATCGTGCACGATCCTCCCTCATTTTGTAGTTCTCCCAGTCATTGTGAAGACAAAGCCCCCTCCACACATCTCCAAAGGCCTCCGTGGGAAGCGGTAGAGAATTACTGGTTCTCTTTCCAGCCTGAATACAGGCTGTATTCTTTTCACACTCTCCCTAACTGGCACGCTCTGGCTCTAAGAAAGATTTGAATGGCATTAGTTCTTGCATACTTTTCCTATTTTGTCCAACTTTCTAGTCACTTCTCTAAAGTAACTTAATAACACCACCCCTGATGAAAACACTGACCATCTTATAAAAACCAGCAAATAAAGAGACGTTTTTCACAAGTGGAGAAAGAAGCTATCTCCATTTATGTGCATTCATTTAAACGTTAACACCTGACCTCTCAGGTTGTTTTCAGCTTATAGATGCTTCTAGTGGATACTGCCGTGCACCAGCCACACCCCCTCTTGTCTTCGGGGCCAGGACACCCACACCCCAGCTTCTGAGAATATCAGCTGCTGACGGCTCACAGCTCTGGCCCTCTCTGGGCATTGCCTTCAGCTACAGGGGACTGTCTTGCCCAAGGTAACACCACCTCTTGCGGGGGAAGAGCCTGGGCCAATGACCGGCTGATTCAATGATACAGAGACTCAGTCCCCCTTACCTCAGTTTGGGACGATTCTGAAGGGCCATCCCAGCTCCAGAGCACCCTGTGGGATCTGAAGCCTTAGCTGTAAGCACAACACAGCTCAACTTCTCTGCCCCGCCTACCTTCCTGACCTCCTTCAGGTGTATCTCCCATGAGCACTCCCCAGTAAACCTTCTGCAGGTGAGCAATCCCAGTAAACTTTCTGTAGATGAGTACTCCACCCGCAGACAATACTCCATCTCAGAGGCTGTTTCCAGAGAGCCTCGTCTGAAACGTGGTTGTTAGTTTCACTGCGAAAGAGTTGCAAAACAAGAGGAGAGTAACCTAAGCCATTCTATCTGTCTCTCCATCCTGCTGCCTACTGCAGCCAGACTGTCCCTTCATCTGCTTCTAGCCGTCAGCCTAGGCTTTTTCACTCACTGCTGCCTTCTTACTCTTCCAGGTTTCATCTGTCCGGTCATGTTCCACCCAGCAGTATCTTTTCCTCCCTCCATACCGGGCTGAATCACCCTCCTTCTCCACTCTTGGGTTACTTTCATCAAAATCCTTGTGTGGGGACTTCCTGGCAGTCCAGCGGTTAAGACTCTGCGCTTCCAATGCAGGAGACACAAGTTCGATCCCTTGTCTGGGAACTATAATCCCACATGCCACGCGGTGCGGCCAAGAAAAATGCTTGTGTATGATGTACGCGCTTATATTTTTACAAGTAGCCCATCCCCCCCGTGGCATGCCCCAAGGCTCACTCATTGAGCCTCTTATCTATAATGTGGATGCTACTTTGGTGATCTCCTTCAGCCTCAGGGCTATAAATACCTTCAATAGGATGATGACTCCAGGACTTGTATCTCTAGCCAGAACTTCATCCATGAACTCCGTATGTGTACATCCAGCGGCTTCCTCAACATCTCCACTTGGAGGTCTAACAGTTTTCTGTAACTCACCATGTCTGAAACTGACTCCTCATCTACCCACTACCAGCACGTCCCTGCCACGACCAAAAATATTCTCTATCCTAGCCATTAATGGCAACTCCATCCTTCCAGTGGCTCAGGCCAAAAACCTTGAAGTCATCCTTGACTCCTTTTCTTTCATACTCACATCCATTCCATGAGCAAATTCTACTGTTCCTCCGTTCAAAACATACCTGGAATCTGGGAACTTCTCCCCCGTCTCTGCTTCCACTGCTCTGGCTGGAGACAGCGTAATGACGCTGCCGAATCATTACAATAGCTTTCAGCTGGTCTCCCAACCCCCACCCTTGCTTCCTTCAGTGTATCCTCGACACAGCGTTTTCCTGTTAAGGCATAATCAGATCTGGTCCGTCCTTGCCGTAAAACACACAATGGCTCCCCATCCCAGAGTAAAACCCAACATCCTTCTAGCGGCCTCCAAGGTTCTACACAACCTGACCCGAACCTCTCTGCTTTCATCCCTGCTACTCTTTCCCCTCGTTCACTCTGCTCCGTCCACTGACTGCCACCTGTTTCTCAAACACACCAGCCAGTTCTGACCTCAAGGCCTTCATGCTGGCTGTTTTTTCCGCCCCATATGCTCTCCTCCAGATGCCTGTTTTGCTGCCTTCCTCACCTCCGTGAGGTCCTTACTCAGAATACACCTTGTTGAAACAAATTCCTGGAAATTCCCTGGCGGTGAAGTGGTTAAGACTCCACGCTTCCACTGCAGGGGGTGAGGGTTCGATCCCTGGTCGGGGAACTAAGATCCCACATGCCCCGTGGCTCGGTCCAAAAAAAAGAAAGACAAATTTCCAGGCCCAAGCTGGAACCGCTCCCACCTCGGGTGCCACGTGCCACGTCAGCCAACCAAAACTTAGATCACTTTGTGCCATATATACACTATTGATACTATGCATAAAATAGATAACTAATGAGAACCTACTGTATAGCACAGGAAACTCTACTCACTGCTCTGTAGTGACCTAAATGACAAGGAGATCCAAAAAAGAGGGGATGTATGTATACGTATAGCTGATTCACTTTGCTGTACAGCAAAAACTAACACAACGTTGTAAACCAACTATACTCCAATAAAAATTTTAACAAAAAAAAGATCACTTTGTGTCCCTGAAGTGCCGCTTAAGCAGAAACGCAGTCCATCCAGTCAGCCAATCCCCAAACGCCAAGCCAGCTCTGGGCTCTATCCTTATTTCTTTGTTCCTTATTCTTTATGCTGTAAAAGCTTCCTGCCTTCTGCCTCATTTTGTGTTTCTCTGGGCTCTTGGGCACAGATACTGCCCGCTTCATGAAGGTTAAAATTTGTTCGTATCACCTAAATTATCTTCTTTAATCATTCTTAACAACCTTCTCAAACCTATCCTAGCCACTATTAGAACTGCGACCCCAAACACTACCTTTCCGTTTCCCCACTTTATTTGTCTGCGTCACGTTTATTAGCAGCTGGCATGCTACGGCTCTTTACTTCTATCTTTTGTGTCTTATCTCTCTCCCCCAGCTAGAATGTAAAGTCTGTGAGGGATATGCATGAGTTTTGTTCACTATGATATCCCAGAGCACCTAGAACTCCTGACACATAGAATGTGCTCTGAGTGAATAAACTAACTTGGGAGGAGAGAAGGACACAGGAAAGTGACATTTAGGGATGTCACATACTAGCGTTTCTTTGCTGGTCATTTGTCATGTTCTTTTTATGGAGTGGTGTTCAGAGCCCCAGGATGAAAGAGACAGCCCAGGGACATTCCAGCAGAGTGTCAGAGACATGGCTGCTTTGGAAATAAGATCCTAAAAGAAATAAATAAGGGAGCTGGAATTTGATACAAAATGGAGGAAAAAAACTAACTGGGGTGATTTAACATCTTATGTTGAAGAAGATGACCAGTTGTTCTCTAGCTCTACTGAAGAAAGAACAACAACAACAACAAAAAGAAAGAGTTTAAATCATAGCTTAAAGAATTTGGGATTATATAAAAGGAAGAATTCAGTAACAACCACCCTGGCTAAATAACTAACTACCGGGTGCAGTGCATTCATCTTCCTCTGGAGGTGTTTATAGGAGAACAGATTCCCCTTCAAGTTTGGTCCTATCTGACAGCGGTGTAGGCAGGGTAAAAGCAAAAACGAGAGTGTAAAATGGCTTCAAAACCTTCCTTTCCTCTGACCCTCTGGCTTCTCATTCACTGTCTTATTTGGCTGAATGTCTAAGCCTGGACTTTGTCACATATGGTAGGACATCCCACCCCAAGTCACAAGATAGTTAGCACCCTATTGTCCATTCTGGCTCTTTTTGCACTGTTAAACAACGTTAAATTGTTCCTTAAATCTTTCCTCAACCTCCTACCCTCCCACCATGCTTCTCCTAAAAAAATTGTAGTATCCTAAAACTGTATAAAATACCCAGATATAGTTATACAAAATCTGATTTATTTATATCCATGCTACATATAACAATCAGTTAAACATTGTAACTGTCAAGTAGGTGTTTAATCGTTTATCTTAAGGGACTTTTTCAACTCTAAAAGCACACTAGTCTAAACAATTGTATCAACATTCATAAAATAAGCATTTACCGGGTTTCTACTTCAGGCCAGGCACTTAGGGTATGAAGTTAAAAGGTGGGTGGTGTGAGCCCCCTTGTCTCTAGAGGAGCCAGGTGAGAAATAATTGTCACAGGTCATGATATAAGGCTCACATAAATTAAGTGGTAGCACAGGAGGGTGTACCTCATGCACCCCAATGTTCATTGCAGCGCTATTTACAATAGCCAGGACATGGAAACAACCTAAGTGTCCATTGACAGACGAATGGATAAAGAAGATGTGGCACATACATACAATGGAATATTACTCAGCCATAAAAAGGAACGAAATTGTGTCATTTGTAGAGATGTGGATGGACCTAGACATTGTCATACAGAGAGAAGTCAGAAAGAAAAAAACGAATATCGTACATTAAAGCATGTATGTGGAATCTAGAAAAATGGTACAAATGAACGTATCTGCAGGGCAGGAATAGAAAGACACATAGAGAATGGAGGTGTGGACACGGAGGGGGGTGGTAAGGGGAAGGTGGGATGAATTGTGAGATCAGGTTTGACGTAAATACACTGCCATGTGTAAAACAGATAGCTAGTGGGAACCTGCTGTACAACACAGGGAGCTCAGCTCGGTGCTCTGTGACGGCCCAGTTGGGTGGGATGGGGGGGACGGAGGTCCAAGAGGGAGGGGATGTGTGTATGCGCGTGACTGATCCACTTCGCTGTGCGGCACAAACTAACACAGCATTGTAAAGCAATTATACTACAATAAAATTTTTTTTTTAATTTAAAAAAAGGAGGGTAGGGCTTCCCTGACCGTGCAGTGGTTGGGGTCCGCCTGCCGATGCAGGGGACGCGGGTTCGTGCCCCGGTCCGGGAGGATCCCACATGCCGCGGAGCGGCTGGGCCCGTGAGCCACGGCCGCTGAGCCTGCGCATCCGGAGCCTGTGCTCCGCAAGGGGAGGGGCCACAGCAGTGAGAGCCGCGCGTACCGCACAAAAAAAAAAAAAAAAAAAAAATAGGAGGGTATACCAAGCAAGTAGGGGGAATCAGGCGAAATTTCATAGAGAAAATCCCTACAATGGATCAAATCATTACATTGCAAGCACTATGCTAATATCCTTTCATGTGTTTTGCTTGAAAAAGACCTTTTCAATTAATTTGATTTTCAGAGTAAATTAATGTTCCCTGCAGTGTATGACGGTCATGAAAAGATCCTGTATGGAATTGGCAGCCAGATGTCTAATAGAGTAACATGCAGCCCAAGGATTATTAACTGCCAATTAAAAATTCCATATTTCTGGTCACATTTAGCAAAGATTATTTACCAGACAAGCATGACTACAAGCAGCTTGAATCCACCAACTGAAAGGAGCACGTGCCATACAACAAAACACACACAGTAGGTCCTAATTGATTTCTGGTTTGATTTCATCCTTATATAAATAAGTCAACAAGTTAAATACATAATACATTCATGTGTCTGATAGATTTGTATGACCCCTCCTTTTATTGAAAAGGCAGTATATTTGGAGCTTTCTATTAAACACAGCAGATTTGCAAACTCAAAAAATTAAGCAGAGAAGAAATGAAAGATTCATATTAATAGTAAGAATTGTTATGCTAATTGTGAGTTATTTATGCTCTGTACTATTTTTTGCTTTCTACTGAACAGTCATTATCTTACTCCATGTTTCTCTTTCAAATCATTTGGAAAATACAAATGAAGAAGCTGAATAAGGAGCTATGCTTCGACATCTGCATTCTCCAGTGTCAAATTAAAGTGACCATGTTAAGCCCTGCCCAACTCAAAAACAAGTAGAGTTACAAACGTTTCTTTGAAAGATGATGCAGTCAGGAGAAGCTAGGTTGGGCTGAAATAACAAACAGACCCTACAATCTCAGTTGCTAAATTCAACAAAGGTTTGTTTCTAGTCTACATCACAGTTCAGGGACCAGGCTCCTTCCACCTTGCAACTCCACCATTTCAGAAGTCTTCGAGTTCAGCCACATGAACCAGTGAATGAGAATATGCATAAGGCACACTTGTGAAAGGCACACATGATTTCTGTTCATATGTACATTGGCCAGAATTCAGTCACAATTTCCCAACCGAACTGGAAGGACAGCTAAGAAATATAGTTTTTCTGAGTACCCAGGAAAAGGAAACGTACTGGCGAACATCTAGCCAGTATTTGACACAGAGGGAAAGAACCTAAAACGTTTTTTTATCGACGCAATATTATATATTATGATTAGGTTCCCAAATCAACCCACCCAAAATGCAACTGAAGCACATTGCTAATAGAGTAAGTCCTCAGTGACTTAAATGTCAACCTCTCTGGCCATCTTGTCTACCAGGACCAAGGTTGAAACTCATTAACAGTCATAATAGAGGTTCAGCATTCTCCACATTCATTTTGCCTACTTATAGTAAGTACTGTTCTAAGCACTAAAAAAACAAAGATAAGATCTAGTTCTTGCTCTCAGTGGCAATGATGAGACTAATCTTGTCAGACCAGGATAAGAGCCAAGGTGCTTTCAGGAACTACAGATAAATCAGTGTGGCCAAAACAGAGTGCAAGACTGGTGCAGCAAGGGCCAAAGACAAAGGCCCTGTGTGCCGCTGCTGACAGTTCAGGCCTTAAAGAGGAATCGTGGAAGGAATTGAAGCACAGGAGTAACACAACCAGATGAGTACTTTTGAAAGACCACTCAGATTGCCTGCTGCCTAAAAAATGGACTAGCACGGCATACAGAGAGGGCTGGAGCTACTACACAGCTTTTGTCATCAAGGACATTCTGTAAACTTGAACGTTTTAACATGGGGTAATTTTGAAGCAGTATAAAATGCAAATCATTAGACATCCTCTTTCCATTTTCAAAATGAAAACTGCTTCGTTGCCTTTTCCTTCTTCTTGTATGCTCATTGTGAAATATTTAGACAATACAAGGAGGTATAAAGGAAAAGTAAAAAACACCCATAATCCAGTGTCTGGTGAAAACCGCCGTTATCATATACAGTGTATACATTTCTGTAACTTTTCCCAGGCTTATTTTTTCCAATAGAAATGTGATAATACCATAAACACAGGTATAACCTGCTTTCTTTGTTTAGCAATACATTCTGAACATTTCCTCAAACCAGTAAGTATACTTAGGTATCATGATTTTTTAATGGCCATAGAGTATTCCATTGGTTGGATATCCAGTTCCACAAGACAGTGTAGGGTAGTGACCGAGAGTGTAAACTCTACATTTAAACTGTCTGGATTCTGATCCTGGCTCTTAGGCGAGGGTTAGCAAACTTTTTCTGTAAAGGGCCAAATAAATATTGCAGGCTTTGAGGGCTGTATTAGGGTTCTCCAGAGGAAGAGAACCAACAGGATACGTAGACACAGAGATCTTTCTAAACAGATTTAGATAGATGATCTCTATATTTATATCTATCTAGGTAAATCTATATATAGATATCTATAACTATCATCTATCTATCTACCTACCTATCTATATGAGAAAGAAAGAGGTATTTTCAAGAATTAGCTCATACGATTATGAAGACTGGCAAGTTTAGAATCTGCAGGGTGGGTCAGATCCACAAGCATTGCAGTTCAAATCTGAAGGGAGTCTGCTGGCAGAATTCCCTCTTCCTCCAGGGATGTCAGTCTTCTTCTGTGAACTCACTGGATGAGACCTACTCATACTACGGAGGGTAATCTGCTTCATTAAAGTCTACTGATTTAAATGTTAATCTCATCTAAAAAGCACCTTCCCAGAAACATCTAGAATGTTTCACCAAATATCTAGGTTCCACGGCCTAGTCAAGTTGACACATACAAAACCATTACATGGGCCATATGACGATCTCTGTTGCAAACTACTCAACTCTGTCATTGTTATGCGATAGCAGACCAATCCAGTATGCACGGAAGTGGGTGTGGCTATGTTCCAATAAAACTCCATTTACAAAAACAGGTGGCAGGCTGGATTTAGTCCATGGCTATAGTCTGCTGACGCGTACTCTTAGCCACTTTCTAGCTGTGTGACTTTGAACAAGTCATTTAAATCCTTTAAACCTCAGTTTTCTCCTCTGTGAGAAATGGGGATGATAAGAGTTCTGAATTCAAAGGGTTATGGTGAGAATCGAAAAAGATCCAGCAACCCCACTCCTGGGCATATATCCAGAGAAAACCATAATTCAAAACAATACATGCACCCCAATGTTCATTGCAACACTATTTACAATAGCCAAGACATGGAAGCAACCTAAATGTCCATTGACAGAGGACTTGTTAAAGAAGTGTGGTACACACATACAAAAGAATCAAATAATCCCATTTGCAGCAACATAGATGGACCTGGAGATTATCATACTAAGTGAAGTCAAACAGAAAAGACAAATATAATATGATATCACTTATATGTGGAATCCAAAAAATGATACCAATGAACTTATTCACAAAGCAGACTCACAGACTTAGAAAAGAAACTTATGGTTATCAAACAGGAAAGGTGCGGGAGGGATAAATTAGGAGGTTGGGATTAACATACACACACTGCTATATATAAAATAGATAACCAACAAGGACCTCCTGTATAGCACGGGGAACTCTACTCAGTATAATAACCTATAAGGGAAAAGAAGCTGAAAAGAATATATATATATATATATATGTATATGTATAACTAAATCACTGTGCTGTAGATCTGAAACTAACACAACATTGTAAATCAACTATACTTCAATAAAAAAAGAGATGATATTTGTGGAACAGCTGGCACAATATCAGGTACATGTTAGATGCGTAATAAATCTTCCCCTCATTATTATAATTTATCTTTTATCTGCTGACAGGATTATTTTAAACACATTAAGGTATAATTGAAATATAATAAACTGCATATATTTAAAGTATGTAATTCGAGAAGCCTTAATATATCTATACACTCGCGAAATCGTCACCACACTCAAAGATGGTGAATATGTCCACCACCCCAAAAGTTTCATCCTGGCCATTTTTAATCCTGCCCTCCCATCCCTTCCACTCCTCCCTGCCCCCACTCCGGCCTCCAAGCAACCACTGGTCTGTTTTACATCACTATCTTACTAACAAAATTTTGGTTGTCTACAAACTTGCGCTACTAGAAATGATGCAGTCACGCACATCCATGGACAAATCTCTGCGTATGTGTTCAATTACTTCCTTAGGAGAAGATGCCACAAGTAGTATCACTGGTTTGTAGAGGATGTTCACTTGACATTGTTATACATGTTGACAAATTGCCTTTCAGAAAGGTATCCATTTACAATGACTGTTTCTCCCTACTTACTTTCATTTGTTATATTGACATTGTGTCTGTATGCACCCAAGGTAATTCTGTGTGCTTAAGCTAGGACTGTGAATGTGGATTGACATTTGAAATATCTTAGAGATAGTTAAGCAGCCCTAATGAGAATCAACACCTTCAGAGGAGGTAACCTAGAACGTTAATAATGAAAAGAGACGTTTTTATGGGAGAGATGAGTGGTGCTCTGGCTAGGAATGTGGTACAGGCTTTACAACCCTTTCGGGAACAAGGTATAAAAATTGCAGCCCAGGTGTCTAATTCCACCGAAGCAGCATTCCAGCTCTAGAGTCCTGTTAATAATGCTGCCAGATCCTGACTCATCTACAAAACCGGCCAGTCATGTTATGAGGGAGAGAGAAGCATCTACCACAGAATAAACCTTTCCTCCTCTTCTGTACTTGCTAGCTGGTAAATGTTTGTATGTTTGAGAGAAATTGGAGAATTTGGTTTAATATTTAACTTCACAGTAATAAACCAACCAGTAGCCAGGTTGGGAGGACAGGTGTATATAGCCACCACCCAGCTTTAATATGTTCACCTTGACATTTGCTGGACTGCCAAATCAGCTTGGGTCTGTTTGCAACTTCTTATCCCTGCCAACCTCACAGGGAGATTATGCCTCATTGCTTTCATTTGTATTTTTTATTAATAGTTAGGTTGAGTATCTTTTCATATGACTGCTGACCATTTGCCTCCTTCTTTTGTGAATTATTTGTACATATCCTCTGACCATTTTTATACTGTGCTATTAAAATTTTTCTTATTGATTTGTAAGAGATCTTATTATATTTAGGACATTAGTCTTCTGTCATACGAATTGCAAATGTTTTCCTATTCGTCAAATGTTTTAACATTGTTTGTGGTGGGTTTTTTTTTTCTGAAGTAATAAAACTTAGCAATATTTTTCTTTATGGTTTCTGGCTTTGGTGTCATGCATAGAAATCTCTCCTGCAAAATTATATAAATAATCAGCTAAATTTTCTTCTAAGGGTAAGAATGACTGTTTTACACATTCCTTGGGGGGGAAAAAACATCTAACAGCTGAAAGTTTAATGGTTTGTAAAAGGTATTCAGAAGTTTAAAATTGCTTTTCTGACGGGCCAATAAGGTAGTGAAATAGTTTTTGGTGTACTTTCTGAAATTTGGCCTTCTTGTTTTACAATCTCTCTCTCTCCCATCCTTCTCCATAAGTAACTCGAAATAGAAGGGGAGATACGTTTGTAAACCATGAGAGGCAGGGGGCACAAGAATACAGACAGAGAACAGACATAGAATGTCTTCGCCAGTGAGACATACCTAGGCCAGCCTTTGAACCAGAAGCTGGTGACCTTTTCACCAAGTGTTGGATTGTAAAATTTAAAAAAACATGTAAAAAATAAAAACCTAATAAAATTTTAAAACTAAAATGAAAGAAATAAAGTTGGTGACCCAAGGAAGCAGGCACTGCTTGAGTCCCTGTGACATGGGCAGCAGCAGAAACGCTGTCTCCAGAAGCATCAACGTCAAGTTCCTAGCAGTTGTGTCCAGTGAGCCGCATGAGTGATGTGATGGGAGCTGCCTGCCCCAAGGCATGGTGGCAGCATTGTCTCCACTACAGCAGTTCTGCTGGGAGACTGCAGCCTCTTTGGAGAGCATGTGAACTTTCTAATCTCTTTTCTAGCTTGAACTAACACGTTGTTTGCAACGAAGAAACCTGAATGACATAGAAACAGGACCACGAGCGGCTATAGGAAATATAACCTCAGTGTAACAGGTATCTGGGTTGGTCTTGCTGGCCTAGTGGGCCTGAAGGCAGCAAACATGCACCCCAGCATCATGCACCCCAGCATCAGCCCCTCTCAGGGGCCCTTATATAGTGCCTCTTATTGTGCACTGAGAGCTGAAAGAGCTAGATTGTATCTACCAAGCCGTACCTCCCATCCCCCCAATCCAAGCCACACACAAATGGTCAAATATTGTGAAACTCTTATCAGTTACACATTAGAGTAACAGGAATCCAATTTCCTTGTAACCAGCTTTTTTAAAAAATTGACCCCTGTGGTGACATTATGCATTAGAATAATCTATGCATACCTGAAACTGACTCAGTGTTTGTGCCCCCAAAGCCTTCTTTTGCCAGAGATCCTGGAGGACACTGGAGCTATTTGTATCCAGGGAGCTGGGATTCTAAAATAAAACTTGCTAAAACACACACACATACATATAATTAAGACATCTGGTTACCTTACATTGAAAATATGACTGATTCTTTTTTTTTTTTTAAGATTTTTTTGATGTGGACCATTTTTAAAGTCTTTATTGAATTTGTTACAATATTGCTTCTGTTTTTTATGTTTTGGGGTTTTTTTTGGCCACGAGGCATGTGGGATCTTAGCTCCCCGACCAGGAATCGAACCCACACTCTCTGCATTGGAAGGTGAAGTCTTAACCACTGGACCACCAGGGAAGTCCCATGACTGATTCTTTTAGCCTAAAAGTATTCATTTAAATATGGTGTGTACCAAGGTATAATTTCTTAGCGCAAAAATCATAATCCATTCTTAAAAGACAGTAAATGAAAATGTGTGAAAAATACTGGCCTCGCCTCAGGAAGCAGACCTTTACATCAAATGGCTAGTGATAATGCAGATTAGATGTTGGAAAAGCTTATGAGAAGATTATTTTCTAATGGAGGTCCTGTTTAGCCCATCCTACCTCGAGGAAATTGACTTAAGGGTGACGTAATACTTTAGGTAAACAATTTAGGAAGTCTATCCAAGTTGCTCAAAGCGCTTTGCAGACAGGAGTTCATTCAGCCTTGTAAATAAGTTCGTGTAATTGGATTCCTGTCCACCCGTTTCCTTTGAAACTGTTTCAAGGGTGGCAGTTTGGTGAGGCAACAGGTATCTGCCAATAACACAGTCCCATCCCCAACCTCGCGGCACCTTTGGAGGTCTTGAGACAATCCTTGAGGCCAGACTTCCTGGCTATATCATAACACCGTCCTGGCTCCCTGTCTCCTTGGGCTCCGAAATGAGGAAACAGCTGTGGGGAAAACACCTCGAGGGAAAGGAGGCTGGTGATTGTCATGCACCTTTTAAAAACATCCTGAGACCACACAAACTTGGGCTATTTCAGCCATTACCTCCTCTGAACTTCAGAGCTCCTGGGTAACAATAGGAATTCACTTGAATGGGGACGGTCACTTGGCGCTGTTCTCTTGCAAACAGCTGCCCATCTATTCTGCTAGCACTCCACTCTGAGATGACTCATACCCACCCCCTGCACCGTGCAGGGGTCTCTGGTGTCAGCCCAGATCCCCCCTTCGGAACTAAAGGATACATCCTCCCAGCTGCTGGCAGTGTCCACTGGTGCTGGCGCACTGCTCAGTCCCTTTCTGGGAATCACCCTTGGTTGAATGTCGCTTTCTCATCCAAAGCAGTGCCCCATTCCTGGGTGTGGTCCGCATTCAATCACTGGCCAATGAGGGGTGGGTACAAGGCCCCCATTCCCTCACCCCGTTTGAAGATGACTCTGAAGGGTCACCCCAACTCTAGAGCTCCCCATGGGGCTGGCTGAGGGGTCTGCAGCCCAGTTCAACGTCTCTTCTACCCAGGCCTGCTGCCTTCAGTCCCCCACAGGTCTATCTCCCTAGAGTAAGCCTCCATGAACTTCCAGCACTTCTCTCCTGTTCCCTGGGAACCTGACCTAAGACACACCCATCTGAAGTACAAGGCTGCATTTGGAAGTGTCAGAAAGATGATTTTGCAGGTTTACCTAATTTAATTCTTTAAAATTTGTACTACCTGTAACTAAGTCATCTCTGAGGGAAGTGCTGACTAGCCTTGACCTTTGACTCATGATTATAGCAGACAGGGCCTGATGCCAAAAAGAGGTTTAGTTCAGGGTTAGCAATTATCTAACTACAGCAAGGCCAGCAGGTTTAGAGTAGGACACAAAAGGGTTGATCATATATTAATTCCTTTGGGAATTAATGTCAAATGAGACTTGAACAAAGAAGAAAGGAAAGAAAGTAAAATAGATAAACAGATCGATAGATCAACAATACAAATTAAGCACCTACGTTATAAGCAACGGGGAGCTAACAAAGAGGAAAAAACAATATGGCCCCTCCCTTGTGGAACCTACAATCTAACTTGGGGGGGAAACACTATCAAAGGAAGTGTTCTAGGTTGTAAGGGAGGAAATTTAGGGTGCTATGACAGTACCTAGCAAGAACACGTAACTCTGTCAAGCATAGGGTTGGGAACAGGAGAGAGAAGAAAAGCAGCATCTATACAGAACAAAATAAACAAGTAACTGGACAGGGGAAAAGAAGACTTTAAGGAAGCTAATCCAAGGAAATCATTTACAAGGCAAAAGAAGGAATTCGCAGGAAGACATTCTATTTATAATGCTGAAACACTGGAAACAACCCAAATGCTCAACAATAGGGGAATAAGAACAATAGAATATTATGAAGTAGTTCAAATAAAAATGATGATTACATTCATTTGGGGAAATGTGATGTGAAATAATATTAAATGAGTAAAGCAGAGAGGGTCCACGTTCACTGGGCTATAACCATATGAAAATATGTGTCTTTATAAACAATGACTTAGAAAACTCTAGGTACCAGAGGAATTCTATGTCTCATGTTTCCTTTTCCCCCTGTCTCCCTTGGTTGATTATGTCACCTTTCTGGCCTGATTTTTTTAATGTCTTCTTTTCCCTGTTACTAAAGCATTATATATGCATGTACCTGTCTAGAAATGTTTTTTAAATCTTTCAGAAATACTCAGAAGTCCCTGATCTTTACTACAATGAGAAAAAATGGCAATATCACCCTGGGGAAAGATCAGCATCTTAGACTTTGTGAATTTTTTATTTAGAGGAAGTCGAACATTTTGAAATGACATAAAGGATATACGTATTTAAATAAAGAAGAAAGTTACACCCTTTTGGGAAAGTTTCCTTGACAATATATACTGATGGCTTTGACTCAGTAATTCCGACTCTAAGGTATATCTAATGCTGTGGTGGTAAATGTTTAACAGCTGGATCTCGGGAGAAGAAGCCTTGAATTTGCACAGTTTGCCAGTCTCCATAGTGTAAATACTCTGATCGTGGCCAATTTCAACGTATCGATGTGACATCAAGAAATATGAAAACCTATGTCCACACAAAGACTTGTATGAAAATGTTCATAGCATTATTCCTAATAGCCAAAAACAGAAACAATGCAAATATCCATCAACTAGTGAATGGATAAAAAAAAACTGTGATATATTCATAGAATACTATTCAGCAATAAAAAGGAACGAACTTTTGGTACATGCAACAATATGGATGAATGTCAAAATAATCGTGTTGAATGAAAGAAACAGACAAAACAAAAGCAAATACTGTATGACTCCATTTCCATACAATTCTAGAAAATGAAAATTATTAAAACAGAAAGCTGACCAGTGGTTGTTTAGGGATGGGCAGGAGAAAACTTTTGGAGGTGATGACTATGCTCAATCCTAACTGCGGTGATAGTTTCAAGGATATACACATATGTCAAAATCCATCAAGTAGTACACTTTAAATAGGTACGGTTTATTATACGTCAATTATACTACAATAAAACGCTGGTGTGATATCACCTCACACCAGTCAGAATGGCCATCATCAAAAAGTCTACACACAATAAATGCTGGAGAGGGTGTGGACCCTCCTACACTGTTGGTGGGAATGTAAATTGATACAGCCACTATGGAGAACAGTATGGAGGTTCCTTAAAAAACTAAAAATAGAGTTAACAGATGATCCAGCAATCCCACTACTGGGCATATATCTGGAGAAAACCATACTTCAAAAAGATACACGCACCCCAATGTTCATTGCAGCTCTATTTACAATAGCCAAGACATGGAAACAACCTAAGTGTCCATCAACAGATGAATGGATAAAGAAGATGTGCTATATATATACAGTGGACTACTACCATTAAAAAGAATGAAATAATGCCATTTGCAGCAACGTGTATGGACCTGGAGATTATCACACTAAGTGAAGTAAGTCAGACAGAGAAAGACAAATACCATATGATATCACATATGCAGAATCTAAAAAAATGTATGATACAAATGAACTTATTTACAAAACAGAAACAGACTCACAGACATAGAAAATGAATTTATGGTTACCAGGGGGGGAAGGGTTGGGGGGCAGGGATAATTGGGAGTCTGGGATTGACACGTACACACGGCCATATTTAAAATAAATAACCAACAAGGACCTACTGTATAACACAGGGAACTCTCCTCAATATTCTGTAATAACCTAAATGGGAAAAGAATTTGAGAAAGAATAGATACATGTATATGTGTAACTGAATCACTTTCCTGTATACCTGAAACTAACACAACATTGTTCATCAACTATACTCCAATGTTAAATAAAAATTAGGGACTTCCCTGGTGGTCCAGTGATTAAGACTTCACCTTCCAATGCGGGGGGTGCAGGTTCGATCCCTGGTCAGGAGCTAAGATCCCACATGCCTCGGGGCCAAAAAACCAAAACATAAAACAGAAGCAGGGCTTCCCTGGTGGCGCAGTGGTTGAGAGTCCGCCTGCCGATGCAGGGGACACGGGTTCGTGCCCCGGTCTGGGAAGATCCCACACGCCGCGGAGCGGCTGGGCCCGTGAGCCATGGCCGCTGAGCCTGCGCGTCCGGAGTCTGTGCTCCGCAACGGGAGAGGCCACAACAGTGAGAGGCCCACATACCGCAAAAAAAAAAAAAAAAAAAAAAAAGAAGCAATATTGTAACAAATTTAATAAAGACTTTAAAAAAATCTAAAAATAAATTAATTAATTAAAGTAAATAAAAATTAAAAACAGAAAAAGAATAGCCATGAGCCGATGACTGTTATAGCTGAGTGATGGGAACTTCATTAGATTCTGTCTTACCAATGGAGGCTGGGATATTTAAGGAAATGAATTTTTTAAACTCATTTTGAAACAAATGGACAATAACTTCAAAGACAATATTTTGGGAGTGTTTCTTTTGTTTCTATAAAATGGCAGATAAAGTTTCAAGTTACAGATACTTGGGTTCCCAGAAAACATTAAGATGCATCCGTAAGAGTATTAATGTAAACAGGAGTAAATAAAACATTTCTGCCACCAAATCAATCATGCGTTTACATTAAATAAATAAATAGGTACAGTTTATTATGTTGTCAATTATACTACAACAAAACTCATTTAAAAAAAAAAGGCTAATCAGGATCTTCTGTGCTCCTTTCCCCCCGATCTTAGACTTTTCCTGTACCCAGCCTGACTTCCCAAGGGTAACACCCACATCTTTGTCAGAAGCCTGCCTCAGGGTGCCAAAACCCACACTGCCCTACAAACTGGGTGGAAGTGCCTAGGAGTCAACATTTGCCACCTCTCCTGCCCCTCTGCCCTCACTCCCCTGGGCAGCCTTTAATGATTGACAGGTAGAGGGGGCATGAACGCGCAGCTCCCTCTCCTCTTGGCCAGGATCATTCTGAGGTTAATCGTTAATACTGGTGGGAATAAGTTCCAGGTGCTCCTGCTGGTAGCTGGACTAATAATGGACCCATCCTGGGCTGTCTTTACTTCCCCGTATCGCTTCTCCACTCCCCTACCCGTCCACGCACCCAAATAAACTATAGGCACTCCAATCCTTGTGCCAAGGTCAGCTTCTAGGGGAGCCCAATTCAGACAAGGTCAAAGCTCTGGTGAAGATTTTCCCCTAGAAGTTGGAAGAAGAGATTGATTTGAGGATTTGAGTTCTAAGGCACTGCCCCTCAAACCCCCTTGCATTTAAGTACAGTTCCTAAAGCTAACATCTGGCACAAAGCATGGATGGATAATAAAAAACAAAGCATTAAAGGCAGATCAGCATGATTTCTCTTACACTATTGGAAGACAGCACTGGAAGAGATGGAGAAATTGCAAGAGGAACCACTGGTTTAAAAGATCAAGATATTTTTGTAGATTGGGTTTGGGAAAAAAAAAAAAGATAATTGGCTCTCCAATTCCTTTTCCCCTTACCAGTATCTGCAGCTAACATTTGTTCTTATCAGGCACCTCAACTCAGCCAGAAACTGTTCCATGTGCGGGCACACGGCATTGAAGATGACAAATGACAACTGTGCTCTCACAGAACACCTATTCTAACAAGGGGAGACAGACAATAAACATAATAAATAAACACAAAAATATCAGAGAGTAATCAATCATCTGCAGAGAATTAAAATTGGGTGAGATGAAGGTGAGTGCTGACGGCTGGCTGCTTTAGAATTGAGAGTGTGGCCGGCGAGATCACTGTTCCACACAGAACTCCCTCCATGGGAAGAGCACCTTCCCTCCCCCCTGATGCTTGGCCACGTGAATTAATTTGGACCCTAGACTGAGATGCTAGAGCAGGACTGCCCCAGTCATCTCACGGGCCTGTGGGTGTGAGATTAATGCTTGTTGGTTTAAGCCACTGAACTCTGAGGTGGTTTGTTATGAAATATTATTACATCAACAGGTGACTCATCCCCATAGTCAGGGAAGTCTCTCTGAGGGGGTGATATTTAAGCTGAGATCCGAATGATAAGAAGCCAGTCCCGTGATGATCATTCCAGGCAGAGAGAACGTCCAACATGCGTAAAAAGATGCGAAGGTGGGAACTGGCTTGGCGTGTTCAGGGAACTGAAAGACGGCCCATGAGGCTGGACGACGTGAGGGGCTAAGTGGGAGAGGGATGTGAGAAGAGACTGAAGGGGAATCAAGCAAAAGCCCGTATTTAGAGGGTTTTGCAAACTCGAATAAGGAGTTCGCTTTTCACTCTAAGTACAGCGGAAAGCCCCAGGAGGATTTAAGCAATGTAGTGACACGATCACATTGATTTTTAAAAGATCACTCTGACTGCTGTGTGGAGAAGAGATTAAATGAGGGACATGCATACTGTTCTGCTATACCAGGATGCACTCTCAGAATCTTTCTCAACACAGAGTTCCCGAACTACCTGACAGAGCTAAAATCTATATGCCAACTTACATTTAGGTGGTGACAGACACCTAGATAAAATACATACAAAAATAGCTTAGGTACTATTTCACTCATAGGTAACAAACGACCCCAAAACTTAACCATGAAAAGCAACAACCATCACTCACGTGTTCACAATTCTACAGTTTGGGCAGGGCTTGATGGGGACGGCTCATCTTTGTTCCACATGGCTGCTTGGACTTTCTCACAGCTTGGTGGCTGGGTTCTAAGAGGGTGCATTCGAAAAGAACAAGCCCGGAAGCACAAGCAATTACGAAGCTTCCGCTTGCACCACACTTGCTAATTTCCTATTAGCCAGGGCTAGTCACATGGCCAAGCGGCTGCCTGCGTCACGCTTGCTAATTTCCCATTAGCCAAGGCTAGTCACATGGCCAAGCCCACAGACAGTGTGGGAGGGGACTACACAGGGCATGAATACTGGGAGGTGTAATCTGTTGAGGGTCAATGATGTAACAAAAGCCAGACAAAACCAAACTTGAAGTGAACCTTTCAAAGAAACCACTGAGTTTTTGTTTGTTTGTTTCTTTGTTTTTAATAATTCTACACCATTTCTATTTATTGACTGATTGGCTGTGTTGTGTCTTCGTTCCTGTGCGAGGGCTTTCTCTAGTTGCGGCGAGCGGGGACCACGCTTCATCGTGGTGCGTGGGCCTCTCACTGTCGCAGCCTCTCTTGTTGTGGAGCACAGGCTCCAGACGCGCAGGCTCAGTAGTTGTGGCTGATGGGCCTAGTTGCTCCGCGGCATGTGGGATCTTCCCAGACCAGGGCTCGAACCCGTGTCCCCTGCACCGGCAGGCGGACTCTCAACCACTGTGCCACCAGGGAAGCCCTGTTTATTTTTAACATTGTTATTGGAGTAAAATTGCTTTACAATGGTGTGTTAGTTTCTGCTTTATAACAAAGTGAATCAGCTATACATATACATATATCCCCACATCTCCTCCCTCTTGCGTCTCCCTCCCACCCTCCCTATCCCACCCCTCTAGGTGGTCACAAAGCACCCAGCTGATCTCCCTGTGCTATGCGGCTGCTTCCCACTAGCTATGTATTTTACATTTGGTAGTGTATACATGTCCATGCCACTCTCTCGCTTTGTCCCAGCTTACCCTTCCCCCTCCCCGTGACCTCAAGTCCATTCTCTACGTCTGCATCTTTATTCCTGTCCTGCCCCTAGGTTCTTCAGAACCTTTTTTTTTTTTTTTAGATTCCGTATATATGCATTAGCATACAGTATTTGTCTTTCTCTTTCTGACTTACCTCACTCTGTATGACAGACTCTAGGTCCATCCACCTCACTACAAATAACTCAATTTCGTTTCTTTTTTTGGCTGAATAATATTCCATTGAATATATGTGCCACATCTTCTTTATCCATTCATCTGTCGATGGACACTGAGGTTGTTTCCATGTCCTGGTTATTGTAAATAGAGCTGCAGTGAACACTGTGGTACATGACTCTTCTTGAATTATGGTTTTCTCAGGGTATATGCCCAGTAGTGGGATTGCTGGGTCATATGGTAGTTCTATTTTTAGTTTTTTAAGGAACCTCCATACTGTTCTCCATAGTGGCTGTACCAATTTACCTTCCCTCCAACAGTGCAAGAGGGCTCCCTTTCCTCCACACCCTCTCCAGCATTTATTGTTTCTAGATTTTTTGATGATGGCCATTCTGACTGGTGTGAGATGATACCTCATTGTAGTTTTGATTTGCATTTCTCTAATGATTAATGATGCTGAGCATTCTTTCATGTGTCTGTTGGCAATCTGTATGTCTTCTTTGGAGAAATGTCTATTTAGGTCTTCTGCCCATTTTTGGATTGGGTTGTTTGTTTTCTTGATATTGAGCTGCATGAGCTGCCTGTAAATTTTAGAGATTACTCCTCTGTCAGTTGCTTCATTTGCAAATATTTTCTCCCATTCTGAGGGTTGTCTTTTCATCTTGTTTATGGTTTCCTTTGCTGTGCAAAAGCTTTTAAGTTTCATTAGGTCCCATTTGTTTATTTTTGTTTTTATTTCCATTTCTCTAGGAGGTGGGTCAAAAAGGATATTGCTATGATTTATGTCATAGAGTGTCCTATATTTTCCTCTAAGAGTTTGATAGTGTCTGGCCTTGCATTTAGGTCTTTAATCCATTTTGAGTTTATTTTTGTGTATGGTGTTAGGGACTGTTCTAATTTCATTCTTTTACATGTAGCTGTCCAGTTTTCCCAGCACCACTTATTAAAGAGGCTGTCTTTTCTCCATTGTATATTCTTGCCCCCTTTATCAAAAATAAGGTGACCATATATGCATGTGTTTATCTCTGGGCTTTCTATCCTGTTCCATTGATCTATATTTCTGGTTTTGTACCAGTACCATACTGTCTTGATTACTGTAGCTTTGTAGTATAGTCTGAAGTCTGAGAGCCTGATTCCTCCAACTCCCTTTTTCTTTCTCAAGATTGCTTTGGCTATTCGGGATCTTTTGTGTTTCCATACAAATTGTGAAATTTTTTGTTCTAGTTCTGTGAAAAATGCCATTGGTAGTTTGATAGGGATTGCAATGAATCTGTAGATGGCTTTGGGTAGTAGAGTCATTTTCACAATATTGATTCTTCCAATCCAAGAACACTATATCTTTCCATCTGTTTATGTTGCCTTCAGTTTCTTTCATTAGTGTCTTACAGTTTTTGGAGTACAGGTCTTTTGCTTCCTTAGGTATGTTTATTCCTAGGTATTTTATTCTTTTTGTTGCAGTGGTAAATGGGAGTGTTTCCTTAATTTCTTTTTCAGATTTTTCATCATTAATGTATAGGAACACCAGAGATTTCTGTGCATTAATTTTGTATCCTGGTACTTTACCAAATTCTTTGATTGGCTCTAGTAGTTTTGTTAGCATCTGTAGGATTCTCTATGTATAGTATCATGTCATCTGCAAAACAGTGACAGCTTTACTTCTTCTTTTCTGATTTGGATTCCTTTTATTTCTTTTTCTTCTCTGATTGCTGTGGCTAAAACTTCCAAAATTATGTTGAATAGTAGTGCTGAGAGTGAACAACCTTGTCTTGTTGCTGATCTTAGAGGAAATGGAAACCACTGATTTTAAAAGACTTGCTTCACTACCCAAGGGGAAGAAGGTCTGGGTACTCACAACAGGTTCACTTTTCAAAATTGCTTAGTTTTAAATAACTACATAGACTTCTTTTTAGCACCTATGACATTCACCTTTCAAAAAGGTATTCCATTCATAGTTATAAGTATATAAAAATATAAATACTTAACATGATATAAATGAATAACATGTCATAACAGTGGTTGTTCATTTTCAGAAAATTCGAAAGCACAGGGGACCAAAAAAAAAGGAAAAAGGAAAAGCATAATCCTTAACAGCATTCCAAGGCAGAATATCAGACAATGGTGGGAATTTTCCTACTTTCCTCATGCAAGTGTCACATTTCAGTAAGTGTAGACTAGATACCAACCCAGTGCCATTTCAAGCTTGTAATGTGATCCTCTGTGGCATTAAAAGGGAATATATTTATTTGTTACCCTTCCTTCCCCTCTGTCCTCTTTCTGCACATCTACCTCTGCAGTCACCATGGCTTTGCCCACATCTGATGCAGCTTCTTTCACCTGCCAGAACCATGCTGACACATTGAAGATGAACAGCAGGTGGTCACTCCATTTTCAGCATCTGGATGACCAGGGGTTTGGCTTTAATCTTTCAGGGCATCATGTATTTCTATTGATTCTAAGTAGATGAAGAGGAAGATTTTCCGTAATTGTGCCCTGCCACTATTGTGACCACGAGCTGTTAACAGGAGATAAGCTAAGCAAAAGCTGGCCAACCCCATGTGGTGATTCAGACCCCACTGTAGTTCTTATATTCTCCCTTGAAAAGAGTAAAGTTGGGACAGTTAGGATTGATATCCTCTGAATCAACTGACCACAGGAGAGGACACATTTCTTCAATATTCCCTGAGGGAAATAAGTAAGAATAGCTGGGGAAAGTGTATGTTAGACCAGGGGTCCTGTAAGTCTGATACCTTGAATTTATTTTCTGTTTTTTAATCAAAGCATAATTTACATGCTATAAAAGCACAGACTTTACATGGACAACTTGATGAGGTTTAACACTGTTGTAACTACCATCCCAATTAAGTTAGGAATATTTCCATCATCTTAAAAAGTCCCCTTGCATCCCTTTCTAGTCAATCCCCCTGCCAGAGGCAACCACTTTCTGACTTTTATTGCCATAGCTTAATTTGGCCAGTTCTTCAACTTCATATACGTGGAAATATACAGTATTTTGTGTGTGTGTCTCAGGCTTCTTTAGCTCAATACAATATCTTTGAGATTCATACATGTTGTTGAGTATATCAGTGGCTCATTCCTTTTTTATTGTTGCGTATTAATTGTATGAATATACCACAATTTATTTATCCATTCACCTGTTGATGGGCATTTTGGTTATTTCCAGTGTGAGGCTCTTATGAATGAAGCTGCCAAGAACATTCTTTTAAAGGCCTTTTAGTGTACGTGTGTTCTATTTCACATCCTACGTAATGAGTAGAATTTCTGGGTCACAGAATAGGTGCACATTTAACTTCGTAAGAAACTACCATACTGTTTTCCAAAGTGGTAATACCACTCTATATCCTTGCCACACGCTCCCCAAAACTTGGCATTGTGTTTTAGCCCGTCTAAAGCTAAAATGATATCTCCCTGATGATACCCTGAATCACTCCCTTCAAAATCCAGGGAGCCAGGAAGTTGGAAATGAAGTAAAATGTCAGCCTAAACCCTTCCCATTCAACATGGATGTGGGTCCAGATCGGCAGCCACGCTCAACTGCTGCTCACTCTGGGCCAGCATGGACTTGACATTCCAAAAACAAAGGGCTTTATGGAAAGTTCATATCATATACCATATTCAGTAGAACTGAGATACCTTCCGTCTTTAACTCCCTTTTCTCCCCCAAATATCGGCACAAATGTTCAACCCAATAAATGACGCATAATTGATAAATACCCAGATGGAACCTGACTGAAACCTCAGCTTCAGAATATTACCTATAACACCAAAAAACAAATTCAAATTCACGCTGAAATTAAACCCATAGGTTTATTACCACAGGAAAAGCTAAAGGCTAAAGTGGAAACCCCAGAAGATTGTGATCTCAAACTACAGTCATTTACCTCATGACTTTAACCAAGTCTCTGAACCAGCCAGGGTTCTTAAGTCCTCATCTATAAAATGAGTGTGCCAAAGCTGAGAATCAGAAGTATTTGATGAAAACTGATTAAGTGTGAAAAAAAATCCAAACTTCCTAGGAAAGGGTTTACTACAAAACAAGATTTTTTTTTTAATTTTACAACTATCCTTTAATTTACATTTAAAGAAGAGGAAAACATAATAAAAAATCAAAGGCAAGAGCCCAGTGCTTTGGTCTTTCCTCCTTATTTTATACTTTATCATTTTTGTCCAGTTATTTCTGGAGCCCCCAGCTAATAATAAATAATGCCCGTTGACTGATTCTCTTTACTTCCCCCAAGTGACAAAGAACAACTCTATTTAGATTAACATCTCCTTTGCAGAATATATCCCAAAGCTTCCTGGAGTTGCGTAATAAGTAATGGAAAAGAGATAGCCTGAAAGAAATTAAGAGCTGGAGAACGAGGAGCAGTGCTCTTTCTACAGCCGAGATTTGACAGACGTTAGTAACCAGAGCCGCTGCACGCGGCACACTGGGAAGAGAAGAGCCTCGCTTCAGGGATGGGGCTGTCCTAGCACGTTACAAAAGCCTTCCTCGGCTGAGCAGATGATGCTACGGAGCACAGCCCAGCAGCCTAACGGGCCTCCCCGTGCACACATAAGCAGTCACGGTCCACCAGCTACCCATCCCCAGAATGCACTCTACTTCCAGGTTGCAAGTTGTGAGAGATACGGGCACAGCGGCTGCGGGCTCAGTGTGCCGGTGACCTCTGTGCTAGAGAACTTAGGAAATGTAACTACAGAAATCATTCAGAGTGTGCCCCTAATACTTCCAGCTCTCTATTTTCCAGGTACATGGTGAGGTGGCATTTCTCTGTCCTCTTCGAAGTCAGAGCAGGTGATTTTCTTTGGCCAATGAAATGTAAGCGAAGTGACACATGTCACTTCCTGGTAGAAGCTTTAAGAGCCAGTGTGCGATTTGCCATGTTTTTGTCCCACTGCTCCAGTGGTCATGGAAGTATGTGTTGAGACGAGGCCTCTGTCAATCTCATTCTGGTGAGGCAATAATGAACAGGGCCTTCTGTCGATGCATGGCGGACGGCTAGTATAAGCAAGACCCTGTGCTTTCTGACCCTGAGAGTAGGAGCCTCCTTACATTTTGTGCCCTGGGCAGTCACTAGCCTCACTGGCCCGGAGGAAGAATTAAGCTCTCATTGTGTCAAGACACTGAGATTTGGGGGAGGGGCTAATCTGTTACTGAAGCACTCAGTAGCCTTTTCTGACTGATAAAACATCCCTGCACTGGACTGGAAAGGGGAGCGTAGATAAGACTCCAGGATTGGGACTGAGCTTTCTGTGACCTGGAGACTCCACCTCTGAAATCACTTCTGTTTTTATTCATAGGGAAGCCATGACATTTAGGAAAATAAAATCACATTAAGTAATCAAATTAAGTGAACTTACAGATATTCCTGTATGGGATAGGCATGGCCAGAATCAAAAAAACTGGGGCTTCCCTGGTGGTGCAGTGGTTGAGAGTTCGCCTGCCCATGCAGGGGACACGGGTTCGTGCCCCGGTCCGGGAGGATCCCACATGCCGCGGAGCGGCTGGGCCCGTGAGCCATGGCCGCTGAGCCTGCGTGTCTGGAGCCTGTGCTCCGCAACGGGAGAGGCCACAACAGTGAGAGGCCCGCGTACCACAAAAAAAAAAAAAAAAAAAAAGCAAGCTAACAACACAATTGTCCCAGGGTAGGGTGATTGTACATAAATAGAAAGTAAGAGGGTAAATAGGCTGGTCAAGACTCAGATCAAATGCCTACTCTGCTCTTCTCAGGGCCCGTTAAAAGTAGTTAAATTTCATTTATAACAAGCATGCACATCTGCCACACATTACCTGCTGGGGTCAAATCAAGCTCTCCATGTACATGGTAATGGGCATAAGCAGCTCTGTCAACATAACCCACAAAGCCCGTCATACTCCTTATCTCAGTGCTTTAGATACCTGCCTAAAAGTATTCCATCTGTCTTCAAAATAATCACCTAGTTAAGTACCTTGTGGTCTAAAGTTGGATTCTTTGGAATCAGAGAACCGTGATGAGCTCTCAGACTTTCTCTAGAAAATCAAAGTACTTTCCCCTTGCTGCAAACCTTTAGCTATTTCATGTAATTAGGGTGATTGGCATATCACTCGGCCTTATGCTGGGAGTTCGCCAGGTGCTTGGAGAGTGAGCTGAAGCCCGGGTGGGTCAGTGAGTTTCACACAGAGAAAAACCCTTCACAGCCACAAACTACACCCACAATTGTGGTCTCAAGACAAATTCTGTCAAATTAGCCCCAAAGGAGCCTGGATAAGCATGTCTATAGCTCTCCACAACCCATCATTGCTAATGGAAAAATGAGTCCTAACACTTCTCTTCCTGGTTACATCATCTCTCTGGGGTTCTGCCTACTCACACGCCGTCTTTCAGACACACTCTTCCCTAAACTATCACTACTTTACAACAGAAGAAATACCTACTAAAGAGCTGGACGCTTTTTATCAAAACTATCATGTTAATTGAGCCCTTTCCCCTGAGCTCTGAAGCCAGTAGTCACTGTCTGACAGGGCCTCTTCTCCTGATGTCCCAGAACTCCCAGGGCTCAATTAAAACACAGGTCATCACCTTCCTCCCCTATCTACTTGGCCTCCTGCATGGCCAGGCTTGAGAATGGTGAATCAAAGCGTAAAATCTGGGAGTCCTAGACTCCTCTCTTTCCCTCGTTACCCACATCCATCTTCAAATTCTAGAGCTCTTCCACCTTGATGACATTTGCCCCCCATCCTTCCTGTCTATTTCCCTTGCCACTGCCCTCCTCTGCCCAGAAGTTTCCCAGCTGTTTGTTCTCCTTCTCTGCAATCTCATGCCCTCCCACAATCTACCTCTCACTCGTGCCAGAGAAACCTGTCTAAGACAAAAATCTGATTTTGACAGTCCTCTGTTTTGAAAAGTCTCAAGTATCCCATTAGGTAGAGAATAAATCCCAGAGCCGGGCTCCTGGATTTCCAGATTTCTCTCAGAATACTTGTGGCTCTCCCCCTTGCATTCCCACATCATCCATCACAAACTGCTAGGAGTTGTCTGTACATGTCACATACTTTCACACCTCCATGCTTTTCCTCCTGTGGGGTCACTAACTGGAAAGCCCTTCCCTTCAAGTCCTACCTGGGGAATTTCTACTCATCAGCTCGAATGTCAACTCTCTGAGGGCACTCCTCAGCTTCCTTCATGCTTTTCCTTCCTCTGTGGACCCACTGTTCTGGTAAAACTTTCTGACCCTGTGTTTCAGTTACCTTTTGCTGCAAATCAACCCCCTCCCCCCTGCAAAACATAGTGGATTAAAACAACCACCATTTTCTTATGGTTCATAATTCTCAGTGTGAACTGGCTCAGCTCAATAGTTATTCTGTTCTTTGTGATGTGAGCTAGGCTGCGATCATCTAGAATATTTAAAACGGCTCACTTGGGCTTCCCTGGTGGCGCAGTGGTTGAGAATCCGCCTGCCAGTGCAGGGGACACGGGTTCGAGTCCTGGTCTGGGAGGATCCCACATGCCGCGGAGCAACTGGGCCCGTGAGCCACAACTACTGAGCCTGCGCGTCTGGAGCCCGTGCTCCGCAACAAGAGAGGCCGCAATAGTGAGAGGCCCGCACACCGCGATGAAGAGTGGCCCCCGCTCGCCGGAACTAGAGAAAGCCCTCGCACAGAAACGAAGACCCAACACAGCCATAAATAAATAAATTTTAAAAATAAATAAATAAAAAAATTTAAAAATAAAATAAACGGCTCACTCACATGACCTGAAACTAATACAACATCGTAACTCTACTATATTCCAATATAAAATAAAAATTTAAAATAAAATAAAATGGCTCACTCACGTGGCCTTGCACTTGGTGTTGGCTGTTGTCTGGGAACTCAGCCTCTTTTCCCCTCCTTCATGTGGTTCGATTTTCTCACAGCATGCTGGCTAAATTCAGAGGGAAGGGAGTGTCCCAAGAGCAAAACTTCCAAATGAAAGGAAGAAAAGTCTGCCCGTCCTCTTTGAAGTCCCAGAATGCCACTTCCATCACATTGGTCAAGGCAGTCACCGGATGGGAAAAATAAGTGCCAACTCTTTAAATGAGGAGCAGCGTGCTCAAACACGGAGGGGAGGAACTGTTGGGGCCGTCTTTGCAGACTAGTTGCCACGCCCTGCTGGCGTGTATTCAGACTCTCCTGACCATTCTAAACGCCTCCTGATGATAAGCACTGTGTTTTAATCATCTCTTTACCCACAGCTCTTAGCACAGCTCCTAGAACATGGTACTCAGATACTTGAAAATGTGTTTGCTGACTCTATCAATCCAATTACATCAGATCAAATCAGCCCATCGTTTCTGAGCTCCTATTCTGTGCTATTCTGTCTTGTTGGGTGTTGTGGAGTCGCAGAAAGGGTCTTTGCCCTCCAGAAGCTTATGAGTCGGGGACAACATTGCACCAAAGGGACATAACAGAAAAGGAGATGATTAATAGTTCGAGGCAATTACAAACAAGCCATCACTGGAGAATCCACGATTGATTTCCAAGCTAATTGTGGGCACTAATCCCTATAGATCTTTGAGGAGGCTGTGTTCACTTCACAGAGAAGAGGTTTTAGGTAAGAGATGGGGTTGGATTTGAATCTGAACATCAAGCTAGGACTGGGATGGGAAAGAAATATGACCATGGTGGAATACTAGAAGCAATGATGTGGAGATGGGACCACACAAGTTGCATTACTTAGCATGCTTACACACACAAACGCACACACACACAATTGTACATTTTTTTCAATAGGATCCTTGCTATAACCACACTCTAATAAGTGAGAAAGTAAATAACAGTGGTCAAAAATGTGAGTTCTAAATAATTTTAAAATATAACTAGGAGAAATAGATAAAACGTGCATGGCATAGATTAGATTGCTCACTAAATATCACGTTTTCCCAGCCTCTTTTGAAGTTGGTTTGGGCTGAAGTGAATATGACTTCTGGTCCAAGGCAAGAAAGAGCTCGTGGGAGGTCTCCATGCATCCTGTTTCCCTTCTGTGTAGCTGGAAGTAAAGAATTCTGAGATGGGAGAACTGCAGGATGGAACTTAGCCTGCATCTGTAAGTTAACCATCCTTGGAGAGCCATGAAGGAGAGTCACTTCACCTGTCTCAGACTGCGATGTGGCCAAGAAATAAATATTGTCTTCAGCCATTGAGAAATTTCAGTTTTATTTGTTACTGCAGCACAGCTTACCCTATTCTATTATACCTAGTGTTCTCTATGAAGGAATTGCAATATCACATAATAAAAATTATTCATCCTCTATTTAGAAAAGACAGCAAGCAAAGAAAACTTTTAAAATCTACTTTTGGCCATCTGCAATAGAGAGGTATGCCTTCCTGCCTAGGAGCAAGTGATTACGAGGTATCTAATTAAACAGTCAGCATCTATACCCCTTGTGTACATTGATTGGACTCACTTATGCATTGCTGTGCAGAACATTCTGCAATAGCTCTAATCAGTGGCAATAGAAGGTGAGCAAGGGAAGACAAAGGTTATTTGAAATAAACTGATAATTCTCAAACCTTATTAAGCCAACATCTTCCCCAGCCAGACTTTTTAACATGGCTACTAACAAGTAGAATATGACTCTCCTGCTTCCTCTTCCCTGTTCCTCATCTAATTACATGAGCGATAACCAAAGGACCAATCACCTAAGAAGGAAGCCAGAGGCCAGAGAAATCCACAAGCTAGAAAACTGGAGCCAGAATCTTGGGTGGCAGCTCCACCTGGACCATTACTTTATTGCCTGAGACTGTCCTAGATGAGACACTTTATTTTTTCTATCAGCTCCATTTATTCTCTGGCTGGAAGGAACGTCCAGCTGCATACTGGTTTCTGGGTCCTCGTGAGTTTCTTAGGCTGTGCATTAAACTTGAGACAAAGAACACTTGTTTTTTGGAATAGACGCCTCTGAAGTGAGCAGTGTTCGCAAAAGGCCCATTCTGAGAATGGTCCTACTTGATCCAGGGAGCAAGGGATATAGAAGAGTAATAGATTTGCCTCTTAATTATTTGCCCTGAAGAGAGGAAGCCAAGAGAATAAACATCCCAACCTCACTCTCCTCTTGCCCTCCCATCTCCTGCCATTGCCTCCCATTGGCTGAACCCAATCAGAAGCCAGAGGGCAGAGGGGCCCATGGATGCAGTGCACACAAGCCACGCTCCCAGGAATCAGAGTAAGATGGAGAAGGACAGAGAATAGTCCTGGAGAGGCAAGTGGAGAACATCCAGCACAATGATGAAAACCGAAAGGTTACAACCTTAGAGAAAAGTCATATTTAGCTGAATTAGTATCAGTCATCAACTTACACACACCAGTATATACAATGGGCATGTTTAAATTTAGAGGACTTTCCTTTGCCCAACATAGCGATTCTCCTTTCTTTCCCCCAAGGCGGAACGGTGAGGAAGTGGAGACTGGAAGGATATGGGTGTCGGACATGTCTCATTGGCACCCAACCAGATAGGAGCCACCACAAAACTCTCTTATGGCCTTTGTGCTAAAAAGATGCCCTTTAGTGGAGCCAACCCGGATGCATTAGAACTTCCCTGTCTCTGATCACCAACTGGAAGAGCCTTCCCTGGAAGGTGGAGCCCATGGCCCAGTCCTGAATACTTCACACCCTCAGTATCTGGGGGTCCCAACACCCCTTTCAGGAGTATGACTCAGCACAAAAGTGCTGATGAAGGAAGCCTTTCTCTTGGCTCCAAAGGTTCATGTTTCTACCTCATTCCAGGGTTAATTTTACCCAGATCGTGCATCTCAGCCTGTGAGAATCCCATGCGAGTCAGTCAACCGTCCACTCCTCAAATCTCTGCTGACTGCTTTCCATGCCTGGAAGCTCTCACCAATGCCCTGGTTCTCAGCTGCTTCTGGTTCTCCATGGGCCTTTACTGGCCACGGCTACTTCCCTGCCAGCCCTAGCACGCACCGAGCCAGCCTCACCCCACAGTGTACAGTGTCCGGCTAATGAGGTCCCTCCTGTGGCTTACTCTCTAAATGCCTCCTTCCTCCCCTGGTTTGCATTGGTCCCCTGCTTCCCCAGAGTCCCCCCTGCCTCCTTCTCCTCAGAGATGCTATCCTTCCAGTCTACATCCCCGTCAGGAATTCTATGCCTTTAGATCCCCAAACTTTTCTGGAATCGTATATCTGATGAGCAGCCCATAAAAGCAGTTAATGTACTAAGCCAACTCCTGCGAGCTTCGACTGTGTTCTTAGTGGGGGTCGGGATGAGAATGAGAAATGTTTTAACATTTTTAAAAAATAAAATAAAATCATGGCTCTCATGTAAATATAAAATAAAAACATGTCAAAGATTTTATTTAACTCATTAATTAATGAGGAAACCAGTAAGATGTTACACGTGATTCAAAGGAAAACTCATAGAGCCATACATATAGAGGCAGGCGATAAGTAACGTTGGGATGAATGCACAAATAGATGCAAAACTAGTCCCAAATAAGTCGCATTCCACCAGACACAATTCATTTGCATTTCTGTGGACAAGAATAATTTGCACTATTATTAGTTTTCTAAAATTTAGTTATAAAATAGCTCAAAATCAATGAAAGGTGGAAATAATCACGAAGGGTACTCTAAAAAGGACACCCAGTAAACCTTTTCTTTGCCAATTTTAAAATCTTTCACAATTTTTCCTGATAGGAGAAAGGCCTCTCCCCTTTCCCATAGGAACCCACATCTAACATAACTACTGGAAGCACTGTCTGTGAGTGGGAACGGGCATTTCTGCTTGTGGAGACCAATATATGTGTCTTCAAATCCAAACCTCAATAAGTGCTATAGACTGAATGTTTGTGTTCCCCACCCAAAATCTGTACGTTGAAATCCTAACCCCCCAGTGTGATGGTATTAGGCGGTGGGGCCTTTGGGAGGTGAGTACATCGTGAGACTGGGGCCCTCATAAATGGAATTAGTACCCTTATAAAAGAGACCCTGGAGAGCTCCCTCGAAGAACCCGACCACACTGGCATCCTGACCTTGAACTTCCAGCCTCCAGGTACTTTGTTACAGCAGCCTGAACAGACTAAGACAACAAAACATGGCAGCTTCCTCCCTTTTAGAGCATTGTTATTAAGAGTGTGGACTGGCATTACCTAAAACGCTGGTTTAGAAATTCAAATTTTGGGACTTCCCTTGTGGCAGTGGTTAAGAATCCACCTGCCAATGCAGGAGACACGGGTTTGGGCCCTGGTCCAGGAAGATCCCACATGCCGCGGAGCAACTAAGCCCATGCACCACAACTACTGAGCCTGTGCTCTAGAGCCCACGTGCCACAACTACTGAAGCCCACATACCTAGAGCCTGTGCTCCCTAACAAGAGGAGCCACTGTAATGAGAAGCCCGCACACTGCAATGAAGAGTAGCCCTCGCTCACCACAACTAGAGAAAGCCCACGCGCAGCAATGAAGACCCAATGCAGCCAAGAACAAAATATTAATTAATTTTAAAAAAAAGAAATTCAAATTTTAGCTTCAGTCTAAATTAGAATCTATATTTTAAAAGGTCCCAGACCTAAATAAATGGAAAGATATCCCACGTTTATGGATCAGAAGACTTAATATTGTTAAGATATCAATACTCCCCCAAATTATCTACAGATTCAACACAATCCCTATCAATATCCCAGCAAGCTTTTTGGGGAAAAAAACTGTCAAGCTTATCCTAAAATTCATATGGAAATACAAGGGACCCAGAACAGCCAAAACAATCTTGAAAAAGAAGAATAAAGTTGGATGACTCATACTTTCCTATTTCAAAACTTATTACAAAGCTACAGTAGTCAAGGCAGTGTTGTACTATCGTAAGTTTAGATATATAGATTTACAGAATAGAACTGGGAGTCCAGAAATAGGCCCATATATTTACAGCCAATTGATTTTCAACAAGTATGCCAAGACCATCCAATGGGGAAAGAATAGTCTTCTCAGCAAATGGTACTGGATAACTGAAGACCCTCACACAATAGAATGAAGTTAGATTCCCTACCTCACATCATATACAAAAATTAATTCAAAATGGATCAGAGATCTAAATGTACCTAAATCTAAGAGCTAAAACTATAAAATTCTTAAAAGAAAACCTAGGTGTAAATCTTTGTGACCTTAAATTAGGCAATGGTTTCTTGATATGACACCAAAAGCACAAGTGACAAAAGAAAAATAGATAAATTGTACTTCATCATAATTAAGAACTTTTGTGCTTCAAAGGAATCACCATTAAGAAAGTGAAAAGACAACCCACAGAATGGAAGAAAGTATTTGTGAATCATGTATCTGATAAGGGACTTATATCCAGAACAGATGCAGAACTCTTACAACACGACAATAAAAAGACAAACGATTCTATTTTTCAATGGGCAAGAGATTCGAGTAGACACTTCTCTAAAGAAGGCATGCAAATGGCCAATAACTACACACAAAGGTGCTAAACATCATTAGTCATTAGGGAAACGCAAATCAAAACCACAATGTGATACCACTTACTATCCACTAAGAGGATTAAAATTTTAAAACAAACAGACAATAACAGTGTTAGAACCTTCACATCTTGCTGGTGGGAATGTAAAAATGGTGCTTTGGAAAACATTCTGGGAGTTCCTCAAAATATTAAACACAGAGCTACCATATAACCCAGCAATTCCATGCCTATGTATATTCCCAAGATAATCAAAAACATGTATACACAAAAACCTGTACAAGAAGGTTCATAGCAACATTATTCATAATCGCCACAGAATGGAAACAACTCAAATGTCCATCAACTGATGAAAGGATAAATAAAATGTGATATATCCACATAATGGAATACAATTTAGCAATAAAAAGGATAAAAGATTTAAAACATTATGCTAAGTAAAAGAAGGCAGATACAAAAGGCCACATACTATATGACTGCATTTATTTGAAAAGTCCAGAACAGGCAAATCTACAGAGATAGAAAGTTGATTAGTGGTGGCCAAACCTGGGGGGAGGCAGGATGGGGAGTGAGTGCTAATGGGTAGAGAATTTCATTTTGGAGTGATGAAAATACTCTGAGATGTGGTAATGGTTGCACAACTCCATGAATATACAAAAAAACAGGTAAATGTTCACTTTCCAAAGGTGAATTTTATAGTATATGAATTATATCTCAAAAGGGTTATTATTATTTTTTTAATGGTCTCAAGACAGTGCAGAGGTGCCCTGGGTTTCCGGCCTCACCCAGGTTCCTAGGGAACCTAGAGCATGGTGCCCCGCCCCGTTCCGGCCACCGTCACCCCCTTCCGGCCACCGTCACCCCCTTCCAGTAATGGACTCGCCCCCCACCCTCTGTCCCCTCCCCTTCCCATCCCATAACGGACTCCATATCCGGCCCATCCTAGAGAGGGTGCCCAGCGCTTCCGGCCGCCCTCTTCGACCACGGGGGAGAGCCCCGAAGCAGCTACCGCGGACCCCGCGGCTTCGCCTTCACCTTGGCCTTCACGCCCGCCACGCTGCCCGTGCTGTCCGCCATGCTGCCCGCGCCGCCCTCGCAGGTGCGCCAGAGCTACCACCCCGACTGCGAGGCCGCCATCAACAGCCATTTCAACCTGGAGTTCCACGCCTCCTCAGTGTGCCTGGCCGCGGCCGTTTACCTCTACCGCTACGACGTGGCCTTGAAGCACTTCAGCTGGTTCTTCGTGCGCCGCTCCCTCCAGCACAGCGGTTGGGCCCGGCGCCTGATGCGCCTGCAGAACCAGCGCGGGAGCCGCATCCGCTTCCAAGACATCGGGAGACCAGTCAGTATCGAGTGGAAGAGCGGCCTCAAGGCCATGAAGTGCACCTTGTTCCTGGAGAAGTTCGTGAACCGCAGCCTGCGCCACCTGCATCAGCTGGCCATCGACAAGAGCGACCCCCACCTGCACCGCTTCCTGGCAACTCACTACTCCAGCCAGCAGGTGGCGTTCATCAGCGAGCTGGAGGGTCATGTCACCACCCTGAGCATGATGGGGGCCCCGGACGTCGACCTGGCAGGGTCCCTCTTTGACAAGCTCACCCTGGGCGACAGCGACAAGAACTAAGCGTGGACTGGACTTCCCCAGAGCCACGGGGTGACCAGAGCGCTGGTCACCGTGCCTGCCATGCAGACGGCAATAGCGCCCTGGCAGAAGAAGTTCACTTAAGTTTTTTTCTTCCAGTTTTGCCACTCCTTCCAATAAAGTTATTTGGTTCCTAAAGAAATAAAGGTCTCTCCTTGGTTCCTGTGTGCAAATCGCTCACTTTTTAAAACAGGTATCCAGGAGGTCTCCACCCACCCATGCCCCACCCACATGCCGCTCAGGATCTCCACAGAGGGAGGGAGAAGGCATTCCATGGGGCCCTGGAAAATGCAACATCCATCTTCCCCTTTTAAACAGTGTGTGTGGGGTGGGGTGAGATGGGTGGCCTGGGGCCCTGATGGGTGGGTGGGTGGTGTCTGCGGGTGCCCATATATGGTAAAGATATAAAAGAACATGGTCTAGAATTCATCACAGTAGTTGCCTCTGGGGAAGAAGTGAAGGGAATGGGCAGGGATTAAAAGAAAGGGGATCTTGGGCTTCCCTGGTGGCACAGTGGTTGAGAGTCCGCCTGCCGATGCAGGGGACACGGGTTCGTGCCCCGGTCTGGGAAGATCCCACAGGCCGCGGAGCGGCTGGGCCCGTGAGCCATGGCCGCTGAGCCTGCGCGTCCGGAGCCTGTGCTCCGCAACGGGAGAGGCCACAACAGTGAGAGGCCCGCGTACCGCCAAAAAAAAAAAAAAAGAAAAAAGGGGATCTTCAGCATTTTCTGATGTATCTTGGTTCAATAAATTACGCAAATGTTAATGGTTGTTGATTCTCAGTAGCACGCTGGGGGCCCTGGAAGCCAACATGTCAGAGTCTGTTGTTGACAAGCTCACCCTGGGCTACAGTGATAATGGGGAATGAGCCTTGGGCTTTCTTCCCCATAGCCAGGGGTTGACCAACTAAAATAATAATAATGGCACTTTGCAAGTCCAAGTCTTCTTATTTACATTCTTGTATTTTACTTATATAAGAACCTCAAGAAGTAAGAAGGATAGGTGTTATCAGTAAGGAAAAGGTAGGCCACACAGGTAAGAAGTAGCAATGTGGAATGTGGACATGAACATAGATTTTCTGATGCCATATTTGTGTGTGTGTGTGTGTGTGTTACCCCACAGGGTAACAATGGGTTAAGGAAGATTGTGTGGGTAGACTGGGAATCCAGCCAGATAACTAGCCTCAGAAGGGAGGGAAATCCCCGACACTCTTAAAGACATCCCTGATCACTGCAGTCTCTCTAATTACAGGTGTGCCTTCCAGCCTAGGGTAGGAATGGCTGCTAAACCTCCGCCAGAATCCTTCTCATAGGAAAGAAGTCTTCGGAATTGGCCACCGGATGCATAAGAGGTCGCAGGGCACCTCGCAGGAAGGCAGTCACCACCTATGCACATGAATCCCTCTGTTCAGGCTCTCTCCCTCACACACGCAGCGACACTGCTACCTGAGTTGGCCCTGAACACCTGGAAAGAACTTGGGACTGGAAATCCCCAGAGATTGCATCTTTGCCTGTGGTGGCTTCTCTTCAGGCACAAAAGGTGAGGGGAGTGGCTGCAAAACACACATGTTCTGCCTGCAAATTCACCTCATCTGGACTGAGAAACCCTGTATTTTTGCCATGCGCGGGGTACTGTAATCTATATACCAAAGCACTGCCTGTCATGGGCTCTGCACCTGGATTCTAAAGCTGACTCCAGTCTTGGGCGCCGGGCCCCCCTTTTTATCCCATCTTTTCCTTTTGTGTGATTCAGAGGGACTCCCCGGGATAACGCAGAGAAGTCTACTTAGAGCTACATCCTCTTATTTTACCTGGAAAAGAAGGATTTCCTCACCTGCAAGACTCAAAGAGACTTGAGATCATAACACTCCAGTGCCTATTACAAGCCACTCCTTGTAGTGTCACATTTCACAGCTTTTCTTTAAGAATCCCTGGCAGGGAAGTTTAAATATGGGGGCAGCTCAATTATTTCTCTCCTTGTTCTTCTACAAGACAAAAGTGAACATTCTAAATCCCCCTTTTCCTAGTTCAGTTTTGGGGTCCACAGTCTTTTGAACATGTGGGGCAGTGATGGAAAGAAGTAAGAAACATTCAGACTAATGGAGTTTGCCCCGTTGTACTTTACATCTTGACTTTGTCCATCACTGTAAGTCTCCTCATTTTCCCACCCTCCCCTGCTTGCCGTATACCTCTCGAAAGGGGTGAGCAAACTTCTGGTGGGTGTGTCACCTTCCTGCATACTCACAGCCTTCCCGACTCCTCGATAACCTGACTTTCAAGACATGGGAGTGAGTTGTGACTTGGTCTTCCAGCCCTGGAAAATACCACCCTGAGACGCACAGCTGGGTGGTTGTCAGTCATTGGCCGTGCTCTGTTGCTTGGGGGAATAATGTCTGAAATAGTGGCTGTTGCTATGGGTACTGGAGTCTCAGGCAATGATAATATCAGGACAGACTGAGGGAAAATGATAATAAAATTGATAACTTCATCTCAGGCTCAAACACAGATTCAGATTAACTGTGTTGAATAATTTACCTCTGGGGGAAAAAAATCCTCACTCTATCACAAAAGGAAATTTCTTAATAGATGGTTGTCACTGACAAATTGTACTTCATTTTCCAGAAAAAGGAAAAGTTATTTTTTTCCCTCAGAAATGTGTGACAAGCAGTACAAAGCACCCATTAATTTCTCCTGAATCATCTCTACTCTTGAAATTTGTTCTACATTTCTGATTTTTAAATTCTCCTTTAATTTTTTTTCATTTGCCAGCAATTCCAGTTTCTTTTCACAAGCCCAAGAGACATATCTAATCAAGTATTCAGGAGAGGAAGGCATTATCACTAATCTTGGAAGTGATACTATGCTCCAGGTTTTAAAATAAAAATTTTTATTACAGATTTTTTTTTTGCAGTCCTGAGTTCATCTTCAGAGGGATATTGATGGAGAATATGCTTCAGGAAAGCTGAAGTGAAGGTGATTAGAAAAGCATTAGGACACCTAAAAAGTAAAGAAATGTATGCCTTGATTCATTTAGTCAAGAAGGATGTAAGAGTGGAATACGTTACAGTGAGAAAGCAAAGTAGTAAGGGCTAACATAATAATCGTGTATCAGTTTGGATTGGGTTTGGTTATGAGTAACTGAGATCAGAAAAGCAGTGGCTTTAATAAAAAAAAAAAAAAAGGTTTTCCTCTCCCATATGTAAAACAAGTATGGAGGAAAACAGTTCAGGCTGCTGAGGAAATTCCTTCCATTTCATTTCACTCATTCCAAGAGGTGCATTTTTTTTCACACTTTCACATCTTTAAAATTGGGATACATCTTACAATCACTGTTGGCTACAGCTGTCATTGCCTGAGCAAGCGCATCAGGACTCAATGGAGTGGTCTCACTGGCTAGGAACAAACTTCTAGCGCCATTAGAAGAGTACTCAAGAAATTCTGCATCACCAACACTCTTGACGGTACGGAGGACGATATTAAGAGATACCAATATTATTAAGAGATACTGAGTACAAAACTGATTAGAAGAGTTGAAATTTGTTTTATTTAAAGCATTTGTTTATCTTTTCCAACTCTATTGAGATATAATTGACATATAATATTGTGTAAGTTTAAGGTGTACAACATGATGACTTGATACACATATATATTGTGAAATGATTACCATAATGAAGTTAGTTAACACATCCTTCACCTCACATAATTACCTTTTTGGGGGGTGGTGAGAACATTTAAGATTTACTTGAAACCATCGACAAAACAAAAAGACAACCTACTAAATGGGAGAAAATATTTGCAAATGATATGACCAAAACGGATTAATATCCAAAATATATAAACAGCTCATACAACTCAGTATAAAAAAAAACATAAAACCTGATTTTAAAATGGGCAGAAGACCTGAATAGACATTTTTCCAAAGAAGACATACAGATGGCTAACAGGCACATGAAAAGATGCTCAACATCACTAATTAGAGAAATGCAAATCAAAACTATAATGATCTCAAAACCACAATGATCACCTCACATCTATCAGAATGGCTCTTATCAAAAAGTCTACAAATAGCAAACGTTGGCAAGGATGTAGAGAAAAGGGAACCCTCATACACTGTTGGCAGGAAGGTAAATTGGTGCAGCCACTATGGAAAGCAGTATGCAGCTTCCTCAAAAAACTAAAAATAGAACTACTATATGATCCAGCAATTCCACTCCTGGGTATATATCCAGACAACAACACAAACACTAATTCGAAAAGATACATGCACCCCAATGTTCATAGCAGTGTTACTGACAATGGCCAAGATATGGAAGCGACCCAAATTTCTATCACCAGATCAGTGGATAAAGAAGATGTGAGATATAAATATACATATATGGAATATTACTCAGCCATAAAAAAGAATGAAATTTTGCATGTGCAACAACATGGATGGACTTGGAGGGCATTATGCTTAGAGACAGAAGTCAGAGAAAGACAAATACTGTATGTTATCACTTATATGTGGAATCTAAAAATATAAAACAAATGTATATAACAAAACAGAAACAAACTCACAGATACAGAGAAGAAACTAGTGGTTACCAGTGGGGAAAGGGAAGCAGGGAGGGGCAAGATAGGGGTAGCGGATGAAGAGATACAAACTACTATGGATAAAACAGAGAAGCAACAAGGATATATTGAACAACACAGGGAACTACAGCCATTATTTTATAATAACTTTAAATGGAGTATAAGCTCTAAAAGTATCGATCACTATGTTGTACACCTGAAACTAATATAATATTGTAAATCGACTATACTTCAATAAAAGAAACATTTTTTAAAAGATTTACTCTCTTAGCAACTTTCAAGTATATAATACAATATTGTTAACTATAGTCACCATGCTATAGATTAGATCCCCAGAACTTATGACTGAACATTTGTACCCTTTGACAAATATCTCCCCATTTCCCCCAACCCCCAGCCCTGGGTAACCACCATTCTACTCTCTATTTCTATGAGTATGGCTTTTTTAGATTCCACACATAAGTGAGGTCACATAGAATTTATCTTTTCTGTCTGAGTTATTTCACTTAGCATAATGTCTTCAAGGTCCATCCTTGTTGCAAATGGCATGATTCCCTTCCTTTTTTCCATTGCACATACACCACATTTTCTTTATCCATGCATCTGTCAATGGACATTCAGTTTGTTTCTATGCCTTGGCTACTGTGAATAATGCTATAAACACGGGGGTGCAGATATCTTAGAAGAGTTGAAATTTGAATCTAGAGAAGTTCTATCAGTGCCTTAAACAATTTATTTAGTGCATAGTTTCCTTTTTTTGTGTATGCACAAGAGTGATTAATGACAAAAAATTCTGTCTAAATAAGTGTAAAAGAGATCTTTTAATAAGTATAAACTGAAAAATCTACGAAAAATCCAATGGATAAGAAAAGGTTGTGTCTTACTTTAATTGGTAGCATTTTCTTTGTTTCTTTGTGGCTCCTAAAATAATGGTGTGCCTTAAAATTGACATGTTTGATTTGATAAAATACATTAGTTTTTTGTTCCACTGTACAGGGGCTTCTGGTCTTAAGCCGTATTTTCCAATATGGCTACTGGAGCTCCAACTACTTAACACCAGCATACCAGGAAGAAGAAAGAATAGATAGATAGATACATATATAGATAGATAGATAGATAGGTAGATAGAATATAGATAGGAGTGGGGGAAGATCGGGACTTTTGCTAGGAGGAGGGAAAAGATAATAAACCTGGGTGCCATGAATGGAGGGTTGATCTTTGAGTTAAGAGGTGGCAGCTTACTGTGATTTCTGATTCAGGGGAATGTTGTCATGGGAACATTTATTTTCCTTCAAAATCAGAGGATCCAATAGAAAGGACCAGGCCACATTCACCTGCAGATGTGTTTTGTTTGAACTAATGATTTTTAAAAGAATTTTTCAATTTTGGAATAAGTTTAGATTTACATAAATGTTGCAAAGATAGTACAGACAGTTTCTGTATATCCTTCACCCAGTTCCCTCTGTTAACATCTTACATAACCATGGTGCATTTGTCAAAAATAAGAAATTAAAACTAGCACATTACGATTAACTGAATTCCACAGTATATTCAGACTTCACCAATTTTTCCACTGAAGTCCCTCTTCTGTTCTGGGTTCCAATCCAGGATACCACATTGCATTTAATGTCATGTCTCCTTGGCCTCCCCTGTCTCAGTCTTTCCTTGTTTTTCATGACCTTGAGAGTTTTGAAGAGTACTGGGCAAGTATTTTATAGAATGTTTACCAACCTGGGTTTGCCTGAAGTTTTCTCCTGATTAGACTGGGTTATGGGTTTGGGCTAAGAATACCACAAAGATGATGTGCTCTTCTCATCACATCATATCAGGAGGTACATGCTACACACATGACTTATCACTGGAGATGTTGACCTTGATCATTTGGTTGAGGTGGGGTCTTCCAGCTTTCTCCCCCGAAAAGTTAATATTTTTCCCTTTCTATTCTCTACTCTTTAGAAGCCAGTCACTAAGTCCAGTTCAACCTCAAGGGATGGGGAGGAGGAATTAAGTACCACCTCCTGGATGGTGAGAATATCTACCTGTAATATTTGAAATTCTTCTGAAAAGAAAACTTGTAGCTTCTCTGCCATTTATGTATTTATTCAGTCATTTATTGTATTTATACCAGTACGGACTCAGAGATATTTACTTCCTACTTTGGGTTATAATCCAACACTACATTATCTATTTAGTTGCTCAAGTTCTTCCAGATTTGGTCATTGGGAACTCTTTCAGTTGGTTCTTGCGTCCCTTTGACATTCTCCCATCACTCTGTGCGTGTGTGTGTGTGCATGTGTGTGTGTACGTGTGTGTGTGTGTGTGTGTGTGTGTGTGTGTGTGTAGTACTTCCTTTCTGACACTACAAGATGCTTCAAGCTCATGATGTATTTTCTCTGCCCCAGCCCTAGAACCAGCCACTTCTCCAAGGAGTCCCAGTTCCTTTTATTGGATAAATCGTATTTAGAAACTAAGATCTTGGCAAACTAGTGAGTTTTTAACTGGAAGAATTCTCATAAAATTCTATTTTTCTGGCTTCTCTTAAAAATATTAACTGTCTGGCCACACTGGGCCCTGTCCCATGGAAACGTTCATATGGAACTGAGTTTCAGTGGCCATCTTAATGTAATTACATTCTTCAATTCACCACAGAAAATGCCATCCAAGCAATGTAATTTGGGTACCCAAATGTACCTCTTCATTAATTTAAGTTACCCACTGGGCCCTGCTGGTACTCACTTTTGTATTGTTGTTCTTAGATTCTGTCTCAAGCACCATGGAGAGTGCAGGAGTCAGTAACTTGGAATGGATCCTCTGCCCCAGAAAAAGGATGGTCCCTGTCCCTTAGGTTGATGTGCCCCTGTGTCTCTGGGCCTCTAATGGTATTTGGGAGATGAAACTTGGATCACTGGGTTGTCTGTTTCCTTGCTTCTTAGAAGTCAAAAGAGCTCAGCTTATAGCTTCATCTACAGGTGTCTCTGTCAGTTTCTTGTCCCCCTGTTAACCAAAGCACTCAACTGCTTTTACCTTCTGTTATCACTTTATGTCATGATGAGAAATTACCTTGATGCTTGTGTAGACTTCACCTGCATCACCAGGCAGGATATAGGAAATGTCACAGACCAAAAGGCTCACAGATCAAACTAATATGGCTTGGATCATACTGTTTACTGAATGATTAAGAGCAGTGAGAATCAAGGGGGTGGGGAGAGAGGGAAAGAGGGAGGGGGAGCGAGGGGGAGGGAGAGAGAGGGGGAGGGAGAGAGAGGGGGAGGGAGAGAGAGGGGGAGGGAGAGAGAGGGGGAGGGAGAGAGAGGGGGAGGGAGGGAGGGCACGAGCGAGCCCAATGGAAGGACCACACAGCCTGAATCCTATGTCATGCAATGTTCACACGTCCATTCTCTGCTGCTTTAGCTTTCCCCACTTCATATGATTATAAAGACCAGGGATGAAGATATGTAGAGGCAACATACACCAGTTCTGTCAGAGACACCAAGGTGCAAGTACTCCTAGTGTATAGGGCAGAGGACATATGGGACCAAAATTGGTGTCCCCAGTTGGCGGCTGATCTAAGGATGCGAAAACTGTCATGAATACTTGGTGTCTACTTGGTCCTTCCATCCCTTCCTATTCAGAACACATATATTCTGCTGACTTTATCCATGTCTAATATATCTCACAAGAATTATCTATACTTAGTTTTGTCTAACCTCCTTGTTTTTCTTCTCTATTGCACAGTATTCTTAATTCTTAAATTCTTGCTTAAACAGTGAACAAACATGTCCCTATACAAGCAACTTCTAATCTGTTCTTCAGGATGAAGTGGCCCAGAGAGGTGTCATGAATGTTTTGCAGGGTACTGTTAGGTTGGTTCCTGTCCTGGCTCTGTTGACTAGAATCTTTGTTCCCACCTTGATGATCATCTGAAAACCCTCTCAGGAGCATATCCAGCTCACAATAAAGGGACTCATGACCCCATTTTCTTTAAGGACCTTGATTCCATAGCCCCTTAGCTTCCAATGCCTTGAAGAAATCATTCTCTTCAGCAATCTGGAAAGGAGAGGAAAAAAAATTCTTCCTAAAAAAAAGATATCCCTGCCTAGTTGCCCCACCTCTGTACAGGTCTGATATCTGTAGTGGACTAGGTCCAGGAGGCTCTTGGAAGAAGAAAGATGGGGGCAGAAAGTTGATTTCCTAAGCTAAGAGTAAATGGAAAGGAAAGGAAAATACAGGAGAGGGAGGAACACTCCCAAACTCATTCTATGAGGCCACCATCACCCTGATACCAAAACCAGACAAAGATGTCACAAAGAAAGAAAACTATAGGCCAATATCACTGATGAACACAGATGCAAAATTCCTCAACAAAATACTAGCAAACAGAATCCAACAGCACATTAAAAGGATCATACACCATGGTCAAGTGGGGTTTATCCCAGGAATGCAAGGATTCTTCAATATATGCAAATCAATCAACGTGATACACCATATTAACAAATTGAAGGAGAAAAACATGATCATCTCAGTAGATGCAGAAAAAGCTTTCAACAAAATTCAACACCCATTTATGATAAAAACCCTCCAGAATGCAGGCACAGAGGGAACTTTCCTCAACATAACAAAGGCCATGTATGACAAACCCACAGCCAACATTGTTCCCAATGGTGAAAAACTGAAACCATGTCCTGTAAGATCAGGAATAAGAAAAGGTTGTCCACTCTCACCACTATTATTCAACATAGTTTTGGAAGTTTTAGCCACAGCAATCTGAGAACAAAAAGAAATAAAAGGAATACAAATCAGAAAAGAGGAAGTAAAGCTGTCACTGTTTGCAGATGACATGATACTATAAATAGAGAATCCTGAAGATACTACCAGAAAACTACTAGGGCTAATCAATGAATCTGGTAAAGTAGCAGGATACAAAATTAAAGCACAGAAACCTTTTGCATTCCTATACACTAATGATGAAAAATCTGAAAGAGAAATTAAGGAAACATTCCCAATTACCATTGCAACAAAAAGAATAAAATACCTAGGAATAAACCTACCTAAGGAGACAAAAGACCTGTATGCAGAAAACTACAAGACAGTGATGAAAGAAATTAAAGATGATACAAACAGATGGAGAGATATATCATGTTCTTGGATTGGAAGAATCAACATTGTGAAAATAACTATACTACTTAAAGCAATCTACAGATTCAATACAATCCCTATCAAACTACCGATGGCATTTTTCACGGAACTAGAACAAAAAATTTCACAATTTGTATGGAAACACAAAAGACACCGAATAGCCAAAGCAATCTTGAGAAAGAAAAACAGAGCAGGAGGAATCAGACTCCCAGACTTCGGACTATACTACAAAGCTACAGTAATCAACACAGCATGGTACTGGCACAAAAACAGAAATATAGATCAGTGGAACAGTATAGAAAGCCCAGAGATAAATCCACGCACATATGGTCACCTTATCTTTGATAAAGGAGGCAAGAATATACAGTAGAGAAAAGACAGCCTCTTCAATAAGTGGTGCTGGGAAAACTGGACAACTACATGTAAAAGAATGAAATTAGAACACTCCCTAACGCCATACACAAAAATAAACTCAAAATGGATTAAAGACCTAAATGTACGGCCAGACACTATAAAACCCTCAGAGGAAAACATAGGCAGAACACTGTACATAAATCACAGCAAGATCCTTTTTGACCCACCTCCTAGAGAAATGGAAATAAGAACAAAAATAAACAAATGGGACCTAATGAAACTTCAAAGCTTTTGCACAGCAAAGGAAACCGTAAACAAGACATAAAGACAATCCTCAGAATGGGAGAAAATATTTGCAAATGAAGCAACTGACAAAGGATTAATCTCCAAAATTTACAAGCAGCTCATGCAGCTCAATATCAAAAAAAAAAAAAAAACAACCCAGTCCAAAATTGGGCAGAAGACCTAAACAGACATTTCTCCAAAGAAGATATACAGATTGCCAGCAAACACATGAAAGGATGCTCAACATCACTAATCATTAGAGAAATGCAAATCAAAACTACAATGAGGTATCACCTCACACCAGTTAGAATGGCCATCATCAAAAAATCTACAAACAATAAATGTTGGAGAGGGTATGGAGGAAACTGAACCCTTTTGCACTGTTGGTGGGAAGGTAAATTGGTACAGTCACTATAGAGAACGGTATGGAGGTTCCTTAGGAAACTAAAAAGAGAACTACCATACGACCCAGCAATCCCACTACTGGGCATATACCCTGAGAAAACCATAATTCAAAAAGAGTCACGTACCACAATGTTCACTGCAGCTCTATTTACAATAACCAGGACATGGAAGCAACCTAAGTGTCCATCGACAGATGAATGGATAAAGAAGATGTGGCACATATATACAATGGAATATTACTCAGCCATAAAAAGAAACGAAATTGAGTTATTTGTAGTGAGGTGGGTGGACCTAGAGTCTGTCCTACAGAGTGAAGTAAGTCAAAGAGAAAAACAAATACAGTATGCTAACACATATATATGGAATCTTAAAAAAAACATGGTTCTGAAGAACCTAGGGGCAGGACAGGAATAAAGACGCAGATGTAGGGAATGGACTTGAGGACACAGGGAGGGGGAAGGGAAAGCTGGGATGAAGCAAGAGAGTGGCACAGACATATATACACTACCAAATGTAAAGTAGCTAGTGGGAAGCAACCACATAGCACAGGGAGATCAGCTCGGTGCTTTGCGACCACCTAGAGGGGTGGGATAGGGAGGGTGGGAGGGAGACGCAAGAGGGAGGGGATATGGGGATATATGTATATGTATAGCTGATTCACTTTATTATAAAGCAGAAACTAACACACCATTGTAAAGCAATTATATTCCAATAAAGATGTTAAAATAAAAGAGTAAATGGAAAGGGAAGATATGGCTACATGGGGTGTAGACATGGATGCAGGGAGTTTCAAGAAGCCATTGGATGTTCACTGAATAGCTATTTATGAGAACAAAGAAAGAAGGCAACATGGGACTGGTTAACTGTAGTCCTGAATATGCAATATTAAGTGTCACTAAAATTACATTTTCTCAGGCAACTTTGGTCTTGCCCATTAGGAGAGGAGATTAGGAGATTAGGAGAGTGGCTTCAGGTCAATAAATCCAGAGACCAATGAAGAGCAAAAAAACTCATCCGAGCTCTCAGAAATGGGAGTAACCAGAAACGTATCTTTCTGGTCCTCTAGTGAAGACATGCTGTGGGCTTCACAACCAGCAGCTGAGCTACCTTCTCTAACAATTTGTTCTGGAAGGATCTCTTCTTTATAAACAGAATTACCTCTATCCGAGAGAACCTCCACTTTGTCATCTGAACGCTCCCAAGACGGACCTACTAAAGAAGCTAAAAAAGCAGACTGGGGGCCTGAAGTGTTTGGGGTCTGTCCCCACTCTGGAGAGTCCTCTGGCAGGCCTCCTTGGTTAGAAATAATCCAGGATACAGCAGACCTTAAATGCAGAATTGCTGCTAGCATAGGGGAGCTCAGTGATGCCAGGGCAGGACTCCTGGTGACACAGTTAACAACAGACCCAGGGGCCTTGGGAAAAGGCTGCTGTGGCACTGGATTTACTGGATTCCAGGGAGCCTCTGATAGTTGGAGGGACACCCACACTAGGGTTTCACCGCTACCTGTCAACTTACATCTTACTGGAAATAACGATGTTACAAGAAGGGGGTTTGTGGAAGGAGATGAAGGGGTGCTTTCCCCTCAACAAATCAAGAAAATCCACTTCAGCTATCTGATCTGTTCATGGCAGCAAAAGAGAGTAGCCTTTAGGAAAAGAAGTTTGGGAGAAAAGGAAAATACCCAACTTGTCTAAGATGTTAGGAAGAGAAGTGGAGACCTGAGGTATTAAGGTTAGCAGAGATGCATGCTCTGTCTGGGAGGATTTCACATTGAACAAAGCAACTTTAATACCAAAGAAAATTGTTCACTTTTTTCCCTCCATTCATTCTTAAAGGATGTGAACGTATATGGAAAGCAGAGGTTAAAGGAGTGAAGGGAAGAGGATCCATTGATTGAAAAGCTGTGATCTGGAACATTCTCTGGGAGATGGTTAGCTTGAAGACGAATACTGTGAGAGGAAGAAGAGCTCGCCCGACAGAGGTGAAGGTGAAAACAACACGAGGCAGACCCAAATCAGGATCTGTGGGACCTGAGGACAAAGGCCAGAGAGAGAGCTCATGTGCTGTGAAGGCAAGAAGTGTAACTCAAGGTGAGATGATAAAAGATGAAGTGTGAAGGGCAGCCTAAGGCCGGGCATATAGTTGTTATGCTTAAGTAAAAGGCCATTTGGAGGAAACAGTCGATTTGGATCTGGGCTTCAGGAGTGGGTTGGTAAATCCCTTCTTGGAGAAATCCTGGGACGCTAAGGGTGCCCAGTGACAGACACCTGGCATGAATAATAAAATGTGAAACTGATCATCGTGTGTTTGAAGAGGCAGAGAGAGCATTCTCTCTAATCAGGCGAGTGGCATCACAAAGTTCTGTATAAGGTCTTGCTGTCCTTTTTCTTTTTATACCAGCGTTTGACTATTGTTTCAATTTGCTGCTTCCGAAGAGTACAAGTCCAGATGTCAGAACGCCAGAAGCGCTAGAAGAACATCAGAGCCCCTGGTGGTGCGGGCACAAGTGTTCTAGAGCAGCATCAAAGAGATGCAGGGCTTACGCCCTTCTGCCCAGAGAAAGAACATCAGACTCAGATGTGGCACCTTCTGCCTCTCTTCCAAAACCGGTCACCGTTTTTGTCGGACGTTTGGAAGAAGGAAGTTGATCAGCAAAGCCCTGGAGTTTAAAAGATGCCAGTGTCCCTTATCCAGCCAATCATCCCAGGCAATGCATGTGTATCAGGACAGAATCAAGGCACAAGGGCGGGCTTGGGCGGCATGGCATTTACCCTCCCCAGACCTGTACATTTCCACAGGCAGACGTGAAGGGGGGTCCCCTGGAAATTCCCCAGCCTCTAAAGCTGACATCACTGTCTGCCTTGCGGCCCCGGGCTCTAACCTCAAATGGCCTTTTCTCTCTGCTCACGTTCATCGCCAGGAGAGCTGCCCCACCCAGCTCCCACCCAGCTCCCACCCAGCTTCCCAGGACACACCTCATCCTTCACACTCTAATTCTCAAAAGGCTGGGCACTTTCCCTTCCGGTCCCCTTCTCCCACTCGGCCACAACTTTTGAAATCTTTCCCTGTGCTGTCTGGAACTCGTGGACCGTTATCAGCCCCATCTCCTATGTTGTCAACCTCTTTCCTGAACATTCTCTTCACCTTCTTGCTCTAACTGCAATCTGTGCAGCCCTCTCAAGTCATGGTCATGTGTTCCCCACGCACGATACGACCGGGCCTGAGAGTAAGGCAGGCCTCCTCCTTCTTCCCTGAAGACACTTCCAGGCCATCCTTCCTTGGGTCCCTCCTCCTTTACCGCCCCAGTTTAGAATTTAATGTCATCACATTATGCCCACTCTCTCCTCTCTTGTTATAGTTATCTTGGGACCCCCACCCCCACCCCCCACTGCTAGGTTACCTTAGCTCCTGGCTGATGGCAATCTACTCCAGTGTTAGCCCTGTCCTAATTCCTGGCGATTCCAGTACCTGCAGAGATGATCCTTCTGCAGCCTGGCCTCTTATTTTCTTGTTTCTTCTCCTCCCCTGATCTTGGCCTCCGATCTATTCAGCCACTCGTTGCTACAGTCATATCACAGACCTTGTCATGTGCGATAACTGTTCTCTTTCCATAATCTCTAATTCATGTATCAGACTCCCTGACCACCATCTCCTCTTTTTCTAATTCATCCTCCCTAGTGTCCTGATGCCAAAACTCCTTGAACCCCTCTGAGAAATCCAATCAGTTGGTCCAACAACGTTTTCATCGCATTTCAACTTCATGATCTCCTCTATTTTCTGAAGTTAAATGCCATGGTAAATGAGGATAATCATTCCCTTGGATGCATTTCCATTTTACCTGACTCACTGACTTTGTTGTGTTTGCTTGGTCGAAGTCCCTACCCTGGGACTTCCCTGGTGGTGCAGTGGTTAAGAATCTGCCTGCCAAGGCGGGGGACACAGGTTCGATCCCTGGTCCGGGAAGATCCCACATGCCGCAGAGCAACTAAGCCCGTGCGCCACAATGACTGAGCCTGCACTCTAGAGCCCATAAGCCTCAACTACTGAGCCCGCATGCTGCAACTACTGAAGCCCACACACCTAGAGCCCATGCTCCGCAACAAGAGAAGCCACCACAATGAGAAGCCCGCGCACCACAACGAAGAGTAGCCCCCGCTCGCCGCAACTAGAGAAAGCCCACGCGCAGCAACGAAGACCCAACGCAGCCAAAAAAAAAATTTGGAAAAAAAAGTCCCTAACCTGACTAAATCCGTTCTTCCCCTACACCACACCAGCAACCATGCAACTGACATGTGGCCAGAGAAAAACCCAACCATACTGACTGAGTTAACTGAAACTTAAGAACTGCGACTCTTAGTGGGCCCTCGGTACTGCCAGCAATCATACTGTATGCATTTTCCCTATTCTACTTTCTCTCCTACTCTCCCTGTCCATCATACATACATTCTCCTCTGTATCTGTCAGCCTTAGTTATGTATCAAGCCATCCCAATAAACAGTGGCTTAAAGCTGTAACTATTTTATTTGCTCATGATTTTGTGGGTCAGCAATTTGGGTCGGGATCAGTTGGGTACTTCTTCTGCTGGACTTGCTTGGTGTCACTCATGTGCCTGTGGTCATCTGGTGACTTAAACGGGGCTGTTTGGTCTCAGATGGCAGTTGGTCTTTGCCATTGAAAGGGCCACCTGTCTCCAGCAAGCTAGCTTGAGCTTCTTCAAGTGGTGGTGGAAGAGTTCCCAGAAACAAGCATTTTTTAAGCCACTGCATGTATTATATTTGCCAATGTCCTGTTAGCTAGAGAAAATCATATGGCCAAGCCCAGAATCAGCGTGGGAGAGGAATAGCAAGGGGCTGAGGCACTGGGAGTTATTACCGGGACAATCCACCCTTCCACAGACTTCCATACCTCCCGCCCACCAGCATCTGGGTGCATATACTCTACCCCCTCTTCTGTTACTAGAAGAACCCTCCATGCCTCTAAGGCTAACCCCTCCATTTTGGCCCTAGAGCCCATCCCTTCTTGTCTACTCAAGGCCCTTGCTTCTGTTCCTCCTCTGGAGTCACTCATGCCCATACAGTCATCTGGTGGCTTGAACGGGCTGCATCGTCTAAGGTGGCCTCACTCTCTTTCCTGCATCATCATTTTCCCTCTCTTTATTGGAGTATTCTCTTCAGAATAAAACCACGATTTCTTTTATCTTACTCTAAAACATCCCTCTAATTACCCTCTGGTAACTGATCCGTTACCGATCCATTTCTCTGTTCTCCTGCACAGCTAACTGCCTTGAAAGTGCTCTCCTTAACTCACAGTCTCCATTTCCTCTCCTCCCAGCTTCTCTTCACCCCATGCCTATTGGGCTTTCATGTCCCTAACTCCACCAAAGCTGATTCTGTCACAGTCTCCAACTTCCTCCACACTGATAAGTCCAAGGGTTAATTCTCAGTTTTTGTCTTACTTGAACACTTTCTTGAGCTGACCTTCAAGATATTGTACTCTCTTGGTTTTCTTTATATCTCTCTGGCCTCTCCTTCCCAGTCTCCTGCCCCTTTACTGTTCCTCGATTCCTCTCCATCATCTCCCTGACAGCTTAGTGTTGGAATGCCCCAAGGCTCACTTCTTAAGGCTTTTCTCTGCGCTGTGTATATGCGCTCCCTAGGCAATCTCATCAATCTCGTGGATTTCAAATGCTCTCTAATGTGCTGATGATTCCAAATTGGTACCTCCAGGCTAATCCTCTTCTCTGAACTCCAGACCCACGTATACAAATACCTACTCGAATGCCCAACAGACATCTTATACTTAATGTGCCACATAGAACTCCTCATGTTTTCCCCGAAACCTTTTCTACCTACAGTCTCCTCCAACTCAAATGAATGGCAATTTGCAATTTTTCAAGACAAAAACCATTAAGTCATCTTTAATTACCTTCTTTCTTATATACCCCACATCCAAATTATGAGTTCATCTTATCTAAAATATCCCCAAATTCAGACCCTTTCTCACAACCTCCATTGCTACCACCCATATCCAACCTCCCACCTGGGTTATCTCAATAGACTCTTTTTTTGCGGTACGCGGGCCTCTCACTGCTGTGGCCTCTCCCGTTGTGGAGCACAGGCTCCGGACACGCAGGCTCAGCGGCCATGGCTCACGGGCCCAGCCGCTCCGCGGCACGTGGGATCTTCCCGGACCGGGGCACGAACCCGTGTCCCCTGAATCGGCAGGCGGACTCTCAACCACTGCGCCACCAGGGAAGCCCTCAATAGACTCTTAACTCATCTCCCTGTTTCTGCCCTTGTACGCTAGGGTCTATTTTCAACATAGCAGCTAGACTGAGCTTTTAAACACATAAGTGACAGAGCATGTCGCTCCTCTGCTACAATGGGCCTCACAGCTCTTACAAGCTGCCTGTCCCATCCCTTCTATCTTGCTGATTCTGCACTTACTTCTTATGACTCTACCCCTTGTCCATCTGGCTCCAGCAACATTGCTCTATTTCTAATGCCTAGAGTATCCCAAGCATACTCCCTTGTCAGGATGTTTGTATCTGGTTTCTTCTGTCTGGAACACTGTAGCAGTTAGCTTCTGTGTGTAACGAATCAATCCAAAACATAAAGGCTTAAAATAACAATTATCATTTCTCCTGGTTCTCTGAGTTGACTGGACAGTTCTTGTCTACACCAGCTTGACGGAGGCTGTACGGTCTAGGATAGGAGTTGGCAAGCTACAGGCTGCTGGCCAAATCTGACCTGCCACCTCTTTCTGCAAATAAACTTTTATCGGCACACGACCAGACCTACGTGTTTATGTATTATCTATGGCCGCTTTCATACTACAAGACCAGTGGCTTGATACTGATGGGTCAGCGGGGACTGCTTAGCCACGTGTTTCTCATCATCTCTCAGGGTAGCTCGGCTCGTTTACATATGGTGGTCACAAGAGCTTCTGAGATCAAAAAGCCAGGTCACACTTGATATTGTCCCATTTTTCAAAGTAGGTCACATGGCTAAGCCTAGAACCAAGTGTGGAAGGGGCTACCCAAAGACGTGGCTATAAGGATAGGAAGTCTGTGGCCATCTTTGTGAACAATCTACCATTACACCTTATTCCTCCTTCATGACTTTTTGCCCCACCTCGTACAACTCTACGCCCGAATATCACTTTTTTAGTGAACCTTCCTTGATGAGCTCCCTCTCCCCACTCCCTGTGCCTCTTTCCTGCTTAATATCCCTCTGTGACATCTATCACTTTCTTACCTTACTTATTTATTTTGTTCACTGTCTGTCTTCTCCTTCTAGAATATAAACTCCACGAGGACAGGGATTTTTGTCTGTGTTGTCCACTGTTTTATCTCAAATGCCTAGAACACTTACTAGAACAGAGTAGGAAATTAAAACACAGTTTTGAATGAATGGATGGTCTGATGGTGTTTACGATTCGAAGCAGGAGCGCTCCTTGCTGGCTATAACAGTGCTATCGATGTTTGGGTCCAGAGCCCACCATTTATCCTTCTTGGTGTAACATTGCTACATTATGATGGAAGAATACATATTAAGCACTTTGAAAATACTAAGAATTTAAAAACAGAATTACTATTGCTTTGCTTTTTATACCTTAGATAAGGTTGGTCTTAACTCACTCAATAGGTAACAGTCACCAATCATATTTAATCCTCTTAAATGGACCAGAGCATTGCAATTATCTATTTTGGCATAGTAATCTCTTGGAGGAGGGGCTATTTCTAAAACAATACTCTGATCACATTGAACATAACCCCACCCACCACCTTGGGATTTTTTTCTGCCTACAGAATAAAGTCCTCCCAAAGTAGTACCCATTTTGCCTTTCAGGATTTATGCATTCTTCATTGGTTTAGTTAGGCTTGAAGAAAGGGCATGACTTAGAAAAGGGTGAAATGGGCGGGGGGGGGGGGAATTGAGACAGGAGCCAGAATGTGAGATCTTTTCAGAAACAAGTTGTGGAGCAATTTGGCTGGGATAGAGGAGCCATATGACACAATATAATATAGCAGGAGTCTGGCAAATGCATGGGCAGTGCCACGTTTTGAATTATCATAAAATCAGGCCCTAGGCCCACCAGATGTCCAAAAGAATACATGAAACCAGACTAAGTCTGACAACATGATGAGCTTTTCTTATGCCTTTGGTTCTTGTATTTACTCCTCTTACCGAATTACATCTATTTTCTTTTTCATTCTAAATTCTGTATGAATTTAAGAAAGTGAAACCACTGAGCCAATAGATTTTTCTAGTTTCATCAAGAGCAGAATTCTGGTTGTTGGATTGTTGATCTATTATGTCTCTATCACACCACTTCCTCAGTGGTTATTTATACCTCATCAACAGCTCCCAGACATTAAAATGAAGGGTTTTGAAACTTATGGGAGAAGTTTAGAGAGAGAGAGCTCTATATCTTGTGAAACAGACAAGGTCACTGCTTAGTCAACCTTTCTTACAAAAGAGTTCAATGATAACAGCCAAATTAGAGCCCTGGTCAACTGCAGCTGATGATGGGCTCTGTTGATGGGTGCCCTTGGCTAGACCTGAAAGTGATGTCCTGAGAAATGATTACACTTCTGCTCAATAAGCCAAAGATGTATCCATTAAAGGCTGAGCAGAAAGGAGGAATAAAGGTGGAAATGCATCCTCCTGATCAGTCCACATATTTGACCTCTCACTCTCAGTCATGGTCTCCAGTGTATCTATCACACTCCGTCACGTGGATGGATTATTCTAGTGCAGTTTCAGACACACAGAATCCTTGATTGTTGAGCTCCTTATAATCTTAGAAAGATATACTCAGGTATGTAAACCAATGAATAGTTCTTAAAAAGCCATATGGAGAAATTAGGACCACGCGCTATTCACTCATTCAAGAATTATTTATGAGGACTGTGTTCGATGCTAGGTGTTCTAGCCTCAAGATGAACATACTTTAGTTGGAGAGACCAACATTAAGAGTGATAGGTAACTGCTGTGATAGAATGAAGTACACACAGAGAAATGGAGTGTTATCTTGACTTGGGAGTTGTGGGTGTCCTGGAAGCTTCCTCAGGTGTGATACCTGAAAAAGAATTTTGAAGACTGAACAGGAGATGTTAAGGAGAATAAACATTGCAGGTAGAGAGTGGTGTGGGCGACAATGGACCTTTCCATGTTCATAGTCAAAGTGGAGGAGGACAGGGAAGAGTAAGGAAAGAGAAAAGATGCTGGAAAAGAAACAGGACAGATCAGAGAGAACCTGGCAGTTCAACTACAAAGTTTTAATTGGATGTGAAAAACAATGTAATGCCACTGCTGAATATTTTTGTGATCAGATTTTCCCTTCGGAACATAGACAAATGTGGAAGATGAATAAAGCATCTGAGTATGGATGAGGCTAGAGGCCTGAGATCTATTGGGGACTGCTGGAAAAAAGTCTGGAGAGACATGATGAAGGCTCAGCTAAGACAGAGCAGTGAAGAAGACGGGAGTGATGCTGAGAGATACTGATGACCAGAAATTAGAGTTCTTGGTGACCAGACGGGCAGCAAAGGAAAGAATTCTGAAGGGTAATGTTTGGATTTCTAGCTTTGGGCATCTGGGTAGACAGTGACATCATTGTCAGACAGAGAGAACACAAGAAGATAAATGGGGACTTTGGGAAAAAGTAGTGACTCTTCTCAAGTTCAAGATGCTGTGGAACATCTAGGTGGAGCTGGAAATGGAATGAAATGCGGCGATTCAGGCTACATGGAATTAAAAGGGAAGGGTAAACTTTCCCACACCTAATCCCCTTTTGTGTTTGTCTATCCTGGCCTTTTGTAGAAAAGGTCTCCATCTGAATGATAGGAAGATAAAGAAAGAGGGGCCTCATGGATGGCGTGGAGGGTGGGTGGGGACTGGAGGAAAGGCAGGGATTTGATAGGTAGAGGGGAAAAGAAAAGGCAGTTCAGGGAGGGAACAGAAAACCGACAAACGTTAAGACACTATTACCAAGCAAGGCAAGAGCAGAGGGTTCAAGATGTGGAAAAGAGGAAAGTAAGCATTACCAAGAGGATGGTGCTGGATTTCTGAATGAATTTATTCTCCGGATGGATGCTGGGAAGTTTAGACTTTAAACAACCAGCAGTAAGAAGCCATGGAAAGTTCCTGAACAGAGGAGGAGCATTATAAGATTCATATTTCACGAATATGGTTTGGAAACAGCATCCACGAGAAAAGTAGGCCTAAGGGGAGGCAGAGATCTGTTTAACAGGTGATTGGAATCTTCCCGCACCTCCAGTGCTGTGTCAGGGAGAGAACAGCTCCCAGGGGTTCTGCGGGCACAACTCTCCCCTGTCAGGAATATGGCAGCACTCGGGCAACTGGGATTGAAAAAAGTCATGCTATATATTCCTTCAAAGGGGACCTGGCCACGGCCCTCTTGAAGAACCAGGGAGATAGCCATGAGTATTTTTTCCTTTAGAGAAATACAGAAGCAAATAAAAATAAAGCTTGCAGTAATGACAATTTTTTGCCCAATCACACGTGCATTACTAAGTGTCTTCCGTGGGCTGGAAGGTATGATTTTCTGAGTCGGCTGCTGAGTTGAGATGACAGGAATTGCTCAGTGTTGATAACACTTGGATGTTGCTAATGTAATTACAGTTTCCCAAACCAGTCTCAAAAACTAAGGTTCTGGGTTCTGCGGCCCGGCGCTGTTGCGGAGGGGAGACCACTTGTTACTGCTGCCACCGTCTCTGCCGCTTTACGGCGGCCATCGGGGTTCACCTGCACATCCGTCTGTAAGGAGGGCCGGGCTGATGTGGTTGCCAGTGATGCAGACGACAGAGCTACTCCAGCTGTGCCGCTCACGCAGAAAGTGAAGAGGTTGTTGGACTGGCAACAAAACAAAGTAGAATGAGGAATATTTCAAATACAGTAACGAAAGTAAAGCAGACCCTTGGCAGAAGCCAGAAATGCGGTCCTCGGACCTGGCTTCTCGGCAATCAGCCCTGAGAGGGAAGAATCGCCTGGCTCCTGAGATAGACCGGAGCACACAGAGCCTCCCCACACCTCCAGATCGGCACCTTGCTGCCCAGGAGCCTCCTCCAGCTGGCCTTCCTTCGCAGTCCACTACGGTCCCTTCCAATAGCAGTGCGGGCATCCGGTGGTCCAGACAGGAGACACGGACGCTTTTCTCCATACTAGGTGAGGCACAGTATATTCAGCGCCTCCAGACCGTGCATCACGATGCGGACGTCTACCAGACTGCGTCTAAGCGGATGCAGCAGGAAGGCTTCCGCCGCACCGAGCGTCAGTGCCGCTCCAAGTTCAAAGTCCTGAAGGCATTATATTTAAAGGCCTATGTGGCCCACGCCACAAGTATGGGTGATCCACCACGCTGTCCCTTTTATGATACGATGGATCACTTTCTCCGAAATCAGATCGTGACTGACGCACATAACTTAACGAAGGATGCTGCTTGGGCCCAGCACTGTGATCAGAAGTCAGCAGCCCCTGACACTCCAGGGGAAGAGGGAACCAGCGTTCTGGGAGCAAGAATGACTCAGGCAGCAGATCGTCAGCCTATCTTGAAAACAGTTAAGGAATCAGATGAGGATTGTCAACTGAGGATCAGTGACCAGATGCGAGAAACCAGCGACCTTGAGGACTCCTGGGATGAATCCTCAGGTGCAGGGTGCTCTCAAGGGACCCCCAGCTACAGCAGCTCCCACCGCCTTTTCAGAGGTGCAGCCGCTCCCTGTCAGAGCAGCCCCATGACCAGACTGGGAGTGTGTGGTGAGCCCAGCCCCTGCACCAGCTCCGGCCGAAACACTCCCGGGGTGGCCTCGGCACAGCGGCCTCCGGGCTCCTCCTCCAGAGTTCCTTTTGTTCCTGGTGGGGATGGGCCTTTGACCAGTGCGGCCCCTCCCAGGTGGGCAAGGCGAAGAAGGCGGTCAGTGGCCAGGATTATCGCAGCCCAGTCGGCAGAAAACAGGAGATTGGCGCGAGAACTTTCAAAGCGGGAGGAAGAAAAACTGGACCGGCTGATTGCCATTGGCGAGGAGGCCAGTGCTCAGCAGGACACCGCCAAAGAGCTGCGCAGGGATGCCGTGGCCGCGGTCAGACGCCTGGCCACAGCGGAGGAAGAGGCAACCGGTGCTTTTCAGCTGGCGCTTGAAAAGTTGCTTCAGAGGTTAATTTCAAACACCAGAAGTTAGGAGCTGATCACACAAGGGTGTACTTCCTACTCTGGCAGAGGCCCGGGTCCAACAGCTGCCTTCTTGTAGCCTGCCTCCTTTTCTGTGTCCTCAGAAAAAGAGTGGATGGACCATTAACGTGCAGAAGGGTAGGAATATGCTTGCTTCTCCCAAGCGTCTCCACTAGTTGAAAGACCTTTCAGAAACGTGAGAGGTAGCCTAGTAGACAACGGAAGCGGCCAAGTCCAGAGAGCTAGTTAGCCCTGGTTTCATCACGGATGTGCGACAATTTAGTTTACCTCTCAGCACCAGTTTCCTTGGCTGTTAAAAGGGAGCAACCTGCCTACCTCACAGGGTTGCTGTGAGGATCAGATGCCTTAAATACATGTGAAAGGGTTTAAAAGCACTAGACACATGTAAGTTATTAAACCATATGACCTTGGCCGAGGTCAGACTAGGGTGAGGCACAGTAGCTGACAACATACATACGGAATCAGGGTTGTATACCGAGACCTCATTGCTTGAATCTACTAGTTTAACTTGACTGCTTCCTGGAGTTTACAGTCTTCATTTCTTTAAATCTCTCTATAGCTCATTAGGCTAATATAGACACAACACGTATTGGTACCTTTATCGCTTATATTTTCACTGCTTTGTCTGTGACATACCCACTAGCAAACACTCAATAGTCAAACCATCTTTCCCTCCATTTTACTAGTCCTTAGTCTCTTATCACTATGGATATATTTCAGAACTGACAGGGAGCCACAATCGTGCGTTTTAGTTCACATTTATAATCTTTGATATAATGAGAAATTGGCTGTCGTATGAAATATTACATGTAAGTAAATTATTTGCATTCCATATCTTTTAGGTTCCTTGATTATGCGTAATTATATATCTTTAGCTTTGGTTTGCCATTTGGACATTGTGGAAACAATTCAGATTATATCGGTTTCCCAAATGCTTTTAGCTAATTTTGTTCTTCTCTGTTAGCCTTTTTTCTGTCTGGTATGTTACAGAAGGCCAGCCCTAGAAAACTTTTCTTCTAGGGAACTTTCCAAAGTCACTCTTTCTCACAAGATATAGACAAAAGTTCACCTCATTAATGGCACATGATGGAATAGAACAGCTTTGGGAACAGTTGGGTGGTGTGGATAAGGATAAGTTACCTGCAATAGGTAACTCTTTTTAAGCACCAACCCTCCACAAATCCATTCCCTTTTCCCTCCAAAACACACACACTTCCTAGAGGAGATACGATGGCGTTGAGCCATGCTTCCAATTTACTCTAGAAGGGAAGCCATTACCGGCCATCGTTAACCTAACTTAGAGCTCTTAGCGGTTATTTAGTACTTTCAGAAAGTACAAAAAGGAGACTTGGAATTTAAAAAGCCTTCCTTTAATCAAGAGGCTGGAAAAAAAGTGCAGGCGTGTTGGGAGAGGCTTTATTTTCTATTTTGCCACCTTGGTTCCTTACCTAAATGCTGGAAATACCAATAGGTGGAGAAACGGTCCAAACCACAGCGGGAACATAGTGGAAGCAGGAATAGATGGCAGGCCTCTCTGGGGAATGGGCGATTACGTAGGAAGCAGCGTGAGGTAGAACACATTGGAATCTAGTCAGAACCCCCAGATTCTAATGCTGCCACACTTGGTTACACTGAGCAGATCACTTGCCCTTTTCGTGCCTCAGTTTATCTCTAAAATGAGAGGTTTGTACAAGATGACTTTTCTCGTACCTTCCAGTTCTAAAAAATTAGATGAATAGCATAGCAAAAGGCAAAGTGAAACTCTGACTGCGATATTTTCAGTCACGGCAGCGTATTAATGGATGTGAAGTCCTGGTAACAATTGTGTTTGAAGGAAGCATTCTATGGCATTAATATTTATGAATGTGCTCGTGAACTTCTATAAGCACCACACCCAGACAGATTCCTTGCTTTAAAGAAGCATATGTTTAAGGCACGGAAATGGAGATATACAATTTTTTTTTCTCAGTTGTTTTAGGCCCTTACATTGAGGGGTCCATGTCAGTTACAACTGGATAACACTACTGTAGATAGGTAGACTTTCTGGAAAAACAGGGAAGTACTTGAAAGAGTTAGACCTGTACTATATTAATCTATTAATGGTAGCAAAGTACACAGGCAGGGATTTATTTGAGATAAGAGAAGTGCTGAAGAGTAGAAGTCAACGTGAATTTTGGAGGTAGTAGTGTGCAGATCTAATGGGTAGAGCAACTTCAAGGTTGGGAATAAAACTCAAGGGAAAAATCTTTAAAAAGTAAACACAAAAAACAGGCCAAATCTTGTGAAGAGGAGGGAAGTCGTAATAAGGGGAGGCTGTAGAGAAACAGGCCCAGAAATCCTGTCTGAGCTCTAGGCCCAGGCGTGACCCCCTGTCGGTCTGCAGGCAGGTCACTTGACCATTCTGTACCGCAGGCCCCTCACCTATCCAGTGGGAGGCTATCCCAGCTACCGCGCGGGAGCTGTGTGAGGGCCCAGTGGACAGATGAATGTAAAGACAGGCGCTTCCAGACCTGGCGGGCTCTGTACTGGGACAGCAGGGGGAAGAAGTCCGGTAGCATGAGAGTGCTGGTGAGTGCGGGGCAGGGCCTGCTGACCACAAGGGGCACTTCAGCAGGGTGGAGGAGGATGAAGGCCGTGGTACCCTGGCAGGAGCGATGCTCTGCCTCCTGATGCCCTCGACGTAAACGGTGCTGTGTATGGCAACCTCCCACCACCCTCTGTGTCTCTCTGTTCAGTAACTTAATCCTGGTGTGGACGAATAAAGTTGTTATCTGTACCTGAAAAAAAAAAATTAAGGTTTTTGTATTTTTTTTCTATTTTCCTGTCCATTTTGGGAAGATAATAATAATAAAAATGTACAAACTTGCTTGGTTTGACTTTACACCCTGTTGTCACGACATTTTTATTGTGTCTTATCCTGACTGGATTGATTTATTTCAACTTGTCTTTGAAAATGTCATTTATAGAGAGAGACTGAACGGACTTAATTTGTTTAGTCTTGCAAAATGATGCTTATCAGTGGACCATGATAATTCACTAAATATATCCTGTGAAGGGAGATGGTACGAACAACTGAAAGAATTATTCGTAGTGTGTGGAGAACAAAAATGGATACAAGGAAGTTCACTAACAAACAGGACCGAGATGTTAGAATAAAGATGGATGTAAGGTATTCTTATTAGTCGTGCCATTAAAACAAAATGTTAATTGAGAGAATTTCTTTATGTCATTAGGGCTTTATTGCTGCTGCTGTGGTTGTTATTTAAGTATATACAGAAGTGGCCCAACACAACTAATGTAAATTTCTCCTCCATGCTTCTTCGAGCATCATAAACGCTCAAGCTTAAATGAATTTCTGCTTCACAGAATTACAAAGTACCATTATAAGACTTAATATGTTTCCCATTTCCTGTCTTTTCCACTGTCTCTCTTCTAACACAGCATCCACATTTGGTCCACTTTTAAAACAACCTTAAACTTCCTAATTCATTATTATTATGTGTGTCGCAACTGCTGACAACCATAGATTAACCAAGTTTTAAGATACTTTGTAAAGGAAGTATAAATGATCAGAAAAGCAACTGTTTTGTTGTTGTTGTTGCTGCTTTTCATTGGATGAAATATTCTTTAAATTCTATAGTGCTTTACAATTTTCAAAAGTTTCACACACTTCATTTCATATAATCCCATAACAACCCCTTTCTTTTTGCCTACCCCTATACTGCCCCTTCCCACTTCCCTCTCCCCACTGGTAACCAATCTCTAGTTTGTTCTCTCTATCTGTGAGTCTGGGGAAGCAAAGGTTTAAAATGGTGTTTTTAGGCATGTAAAAGTCATGAATAATCTGAGATGCTATAAGCAGGTACAATGTATTCAGCCTCTGCAAAGTGCTCTCACGTATAACACCTCATGGAAACCTGTCACTTAACATTTGAATCAAGCCACAGCATAGCATGGTCAAAGTGGCTAAGTTAAGAAAAAATGGCAACTATGTGGCCTTAAACATGGGAACTCTTCTTTCCCCCTTTAGATCACCTTAAGGTACCAATGTTCCATGGAATGGACCTTGGAAACGTGGGGAAGAGGAACTTTAAGATAAGTTCTTACTCAGATCTTTTCTTTTAGGGAAAAACAACCAATTAACATAAGTAATGTTTTCCAACTATGCACTATCCAGGGAGGTGAGGTAGTATAGAGTTTGGAGTCAGCCTTCCTGGGTCCAGAACCACTTGCTAGCTGGATGACCTTGGACAGGCTAATAAACCTCTCTGTGCCTCAGTATCCTTATCTGTAAAATGGGAATAATAATAGTCTTACCTCACAGGGCTGTTGTGCATATAAAACACTTTATAAGCAGAGAGGAGGGTAAAAAACTCAATAAAGTTAAAAAAAATCACGAGAGAGAAGAGCTTGACACCTAGCATTTTATCTTTTGCATAAATATAACATATGGAATATCATGGCTCCAATTAGAGTGAATGGACACCTCTGGTTTCTACATAACAATAAGCAATTCATTTTTGATAGTTTAACTTAAACCCTACAGTCTTACTGAAAATAAGTTAGTTTGTGGAAGTTCTTGACATACCAATGAAAACCAGCTTATTGGCTCTTGCTAGAGAATTAATGGACTGCGATGCAACTCTCTAAATCCAGTGACAGCACCCATTTTGTTAAGGCAATGAGCCTCTTGGTGACATCACACTGTCCAGACCTCTATGGTGGAAATAGATCCCGAGTACTGCATCCAGCCCCGGAGGCTCAGCTTTGTAGAGGCCACTGGCAAATGGAGCCGTCTGGCTCATGGAAGAGCAGGAAAACCCACGTTATATGAGAAACCACTAAAAGGACTGGAATTTTAGCCAGTAGAAAAGGATGACCCAGAAGCTATTCAGAAACATCAAAGAGCTGTCCCAGGTGAGAAGAATGGGACTTGTTCAGGAAGTCATCGGAAGTAGTAGGGGAACATTATGTGTCATTTTGCACAAAACAAGGCATCTGGCAATGAAATGGGTTGCTTCTCAAAATAGCAAGTACCCAATACTAAGAGAGTGATTAAGATAAGATTCCTTCTTTGTAAAGGGAACCCTCTTACACTGTTGGTGGGAATGTAAACTGGTGCAGCCACTATGGAAAACAGGATGGAGGTTCCTCAGAAAACTAAAAATAGAGTTGCCATATGATCCAGCCATCCCACTCCTGGGCATACACCAGACAAAACTATAATTCAGAAAGATACATGCACCCCAATGTCCACTGCAGCACTATTCACAATAGCCAAGACATGGAAGCAACCTAAATGCCCATCGACAGATGAATGGATAAAGAATGTGTGGTACATATATACAATGGAATGTTACCCAGCCGTCAAAAAGAATGAAATAACGCCATCTGCAGCAACATGGATGGACCTAGAGATTATCACACTAAGTAAGTCAGAAAGAGGAAGATAAGTATCATATGATATCACTTATGTATGGAATCTAAAGAATGATACAAATCAACATATCTATGAAACAAAAACAGACTCACAGATATAGAGAACAGACTTGTGGTTGCCAAGGGGGAGAGGGGTGGGTGGGGGAAAGGATTGGGAGTTTGGGATTAGCAGAGGCAAAGTATTATATATAGGATGGATAAACAACAAGGTCCTACTGTATAGCACAGGGAACTATATTCAATATCCTGTGACAAACCATAATGGAAAAGAATATATATATATATATAGAGAGAGAGAGAGAGAGACAGAGAGAGAGAGACAGAGAGAGAGAGAGAGAATATATGTATAACTGAGTCACTTTGCTGTACAGAAGAAATTAAGACAACATTGTAAATCAACTATAGCTCAATAAAATTTTTTTTAAAAAGATAAGATTCCTTCTTTGTATGGGAAACTTGAATGATAATTTCTGGATCCTAGAGCCTAAGAACTCTTTTCACTCTATTTTAATTCTAATTTCATTTTAATATTGCAAATAAGTTTTCAGATGCTATCCCTTCCTCCAAAGCCTCTTTGGGGTATGTGCTATAGCTGAGAGATGTAGATACTGTCAGCATTCTCTGTGCCAACATTACCAAGATATTTTTACCAAGAGGCTAATTAGAACCTCTTGGAGAGTTTCATAAGATTTTAAACTTCTAATGCTTCAGTTAACATTTCCCATCATTTTATTTTGGCCTGGTGTTAAATGGAAGAAGAGCTGCCATTTTATGGAAATAACAGTTCCATGAAGACTAAAAAAATCCCTCGAGTAGGAGACATTTGCAGTCTGTTTACATTGTCTTATGCCCTTTGATCCCTCATGGGGGGGCAGTAATATCATTATTTCCATGTTACAGATGAGGTCCTGATGCTTAAGTAGCAGAGTTCAGATCTGAGTCCAGACCTTCTGACTCCAAATCCAGGGCTCCTTCCCTTGGGCCTTACTCACTGCTTCAAACTGTTTAGTCAACATACATCTGAGGACCAAAAGCAGGGGTGAAAAGCCTTGTCAATGAAACTCAGTGATGAAAGAAAAAAGCAACCAGGTAAAGGCTGGTTTCCTCAAAAGGAAATACGGAGCTGGAAATTCAATCAGAGAAAATTGTGGAGAGATTTTCAGACTACAAAAGGGATTAATGAAGGAATAAAATTAGTCAACCAAAAGGGTCAAGGTTTAGAAACAATATATTGGAGTCGAGAAAAGATATGTCTGGGATCTGGGAAACTAAGAGAGGGCGGAGAATTAGGAAAGAATGCAGCTAAAGTGAATGGACACGGTGAAGGAAGACACTCATCCGGAGCAATATGAAAATGAGCTAGAGCCAGAGCCTCGCGTGGACCCGTAGGAGTATCCAGACAGGCAGAAGGAGAGGTAAATAAAGGAACGCTCCTAAATGGCAAATCACTATTAAACAAAGAAGACGATAGACACGAAAAGACAGCCATGAGAACCAAAACCTAAATTCAGAACAATAGATTTGGTTTTGTACATTGTTTTCCACAGGGGCAAAACTCTATTTCCTTTCTTTGGGCTTATTTTCTTCCCACTATGCCTCCCTCCGAGCTCTCCAAAAGGGAAATGCAGAGGGTGTGAAGGGGATGAAAAGTCAAGCTGCATATTTTTAATGTGTTTCCAAATGCCACTGAGAAAGCTACTGCAGCCTACTTGGTATGTAACATATATTTTAAAACTGCTAAACCGTGATAGTCATGATGAGAGCACAAGCTGGCATCGGTTGGGGTAGGACCATGACTCAGATTTGAAAAAAAAAGAATTAAATACCGGCAGTTTGCTGCTCACACACTTGATCTTGTAGAGCATGATGAGTCCATATTTAAAACTAGATCATGTTTTTTGAAATTGATATATTGAAAAAGAACTTTTAGACCTTTGGATTAAAAAAAATACCCTATAACTAAAGTACAGTATTATCGGGCTTCCCTGGTGGTGCAGTGATTAAGAATCCGCCTGCCAATGCAGGGGACACGGGCTCAAGCCCTGGTCTGGGAAGATCCCACACGCAGCGGAGCAACTAAGTCCGTGTGCCACAGCTACTGAGCCTGCGCTCTAGAGCCCACGAGCCACAACTACTGAAGCCCACACGCCTAGAGCCTGTGCTCTGCAACAAGAGAAGCCACCGCGATGAGAAGCCCGCGCACCGCAACGAAGAGTAGCCCCCGCTCGCCTCAACTAGAGAAAGCCCGCGCGCAGCAACGAAGACCCAACCCAGCCAAAAATAAATAAATACATAAATAAATTTTTTTAAGTTTTTAAAAAAAATAAAGTACAGCATTATCATGTATATTAGAATGAGGAGAACAGTGCTTTTGAACCTGCCTCAGCATATCATCCAAACACACACAGACTGCCACAGAGATATACTTATGCTTGGAATCAGGCAACTTGATTTGCCCTTGGCCACTCCATCAGATATGTGCTCTAGAAGCAGCTTCTCCCTAGGGAGCAATGTCCTCAAAAAACGTCCAGAACAAAGTGACTTCTCTCTGACATTGACATCGGGAATTTTCTCCACAGAGAGAAGGTGAGTGTAGATACAAAATGGATAGAGGAGGGAGAAGGGAGCAGAACGAATAGGAGAGAAGCTGTTCCGTGACTGAAAAATGTTACTAGCTACGGAACCTTCTTTCAACCCGCTAAAGCGTCAGTTTTCTTAGCTATTAAATGGGGTAAGGATAGGACTTGTCTTAGGGGTGTGGTAAGAACTGAATGGCATAACACATGCAAAGCAGTTAATGCACTGCCTAGCGTTACATAGATTAAATGCTCAATGAGGATTAGATATTACAATTTTTACCATTCCTGTGCGTCTACTTTTGCCTTCATTCATTCTTTACTTTCCAACAAATGTTTGTTGAATGCCTGCTACATGGCACGCACTGTGCTGGGTACTGGGGATGCGGATCTGTGTAAGTCAGACATCTCTCTGCCCCCTCCCCCCGTAGACCTTCCAGTGTAGTAGAGAAGACATAATATGAAAATTAACTATTCAATTAATTATTAAATTACATCTATGATAGATGCTATGAAAGAGAAGTCCCGGATGCCAGGAGAGAGTATAATGGGGGACCTGAGCTAATCTAGGTCTTACTTCCTTCAGGAAGTAAGTCTTGAGCTAAGTTCTGAAGGATGAGTAAAAATTAACTAGAAAGGGTGGGGGCGTAGTTTGACGTGAGAGGGGAAGACGGAAGAGCATTTCAAATAAAGGGAACAGCATTCACCAAGGCTCAGAGGCGGGATTTACAGAAAGTAGATAACCGATAGAGCTTTTATTACCTTCTCTACGCGTGGCCTTATTTTAGTGGAAGCAAATGAACCTAACTGGTAACCCCAGTCATTTACTTCTTGCTGGAAGAAACAGCCAGAGCAAATCAGAATGAAACCTTTGTTGGCCCATCCTAAATCCAGAACTCTCTTTTGTCAGAGGGAAAGAAGTGATGAAAGTCCACTCTAGAACCCCAAACCTGAATCTATTCTGTGGGCTAAAATATACGTAGAGGTTTATAATTCAGTTTTACACATAGTTTTGCATCGTGTCTGAAGGTTCGGAGATGAGAATCGTATACACGGAAGAGTTCCACTGACTACTGAAACATCTTTCATGCAGAAGAGAATCAAAATAATAAACGGGGTGTGTGCCAAGCCTGCCTTGTGCTGTTAGAGTTAATGCTGCTAGGATGTTTATGTTATAGACTTCATCTTGAAGGCTCTAAGATTTGGTCATAAAAACTCTTCCCAGCTGAAATGTGGCATATAAATAAGGTCTCCGCTTAAGGGCTGAATCGCTCTGTGGCTCTTTTAAGCTGTCCTTTCACTGGATACAACTCTGGGTGACTTTTTAAAACTGTTTGACGCCACCATCCACTTTTAACCTTTCATGCTTAGGAAACGTGCCCTTATCGTGGCTGCCTAGAACTTTGAAGTGGGCAGAAAATTAGACATTTCTGTAATGGAGCCAGAAAATCAGACATTTGTATAATGAGAAGAAAACTATATTGTGATCAGAGAATAATTTCAACACAAAATTCCTTTTAAAAAATGTATTCCCACTCTAGTCTTTAGGACGTTAAAGCTCTGATGATAACGTGACATACAGCCAGCCCAAGAAAGAAAAACCACAGCCTAGTAACTGTCTTAAGAAAAATTCAGTATCAATCATGTGTCTCTTCAAAATCTAGGGTTTATCCAATTAATTCAAGATGAAAACCCACGTGAGGACCCTGTGAGAAAGCTATGAGCCAGAAAGGGAGCGTTCACCAGAATGTGACCATGCTGGTACCTTGATCTTGGACTTCCCAGCCTCCAGAACCATGAAAAGTAAATTTCTGTTGTTTATAAGCTACTCATACTGTCCTATTTTGTTACAGCAGCCCAAACAGACTAAGACACTCAACATAATGCCCTTAAAATCCATCCAAGTTGTTGTATCAATAGTTCCTTCCTTTTTATTGCTGAGCAGTGTCCCAAGGTATTAATATACCGTAATTTGTTCAACTATTGACTTGCTGAAGGACATGTGGGTTGTTTCTAGTTTTGGGCTACTACAAATAAAGTGTCTATGAATATTCATGTATAGGTTTTTGCATAAACACAAGTTTTCATTTTTCTAAGATAAATGCCCAGGTATGTAGTGACTACTCAGTTGTACGCTAAGTATATGTTTAACTTTTTAAACGAAACTACCATACTGCTTTCCAAGTGAGTGTACCATTTCACATTTCTACCAGCAACGTATGAAAGATTCAGTATCTCTGTGTCCTTGCCAGAATATGGTATTTTCAGTAATTTTTATTTTAGCCATTCTAATGTAGTGGTACCCCGTCATGAATTTAATTTGCATTTCCCTAATGGCTGGCAATGTTGAATAACTTATCATGTGTTTATTTGCCACCCATACATCTGCTTTGGTGAAGTTTCTTTCAAGTCTTTTGCCCATTTTCTAATTGGACTTTTTGCCTTTTTTTTTTTTTTTTAGATGTTGAGTTTCGAGAGTTCTTTATATATTCTGGATATGAGTCTTTTGTTGGATATGTGATCTGCAAATATTTTCTGCCAGTCATTGGCTTGTCTTTCCATCCTCATAACAGAGTCTTTTGCAAAGCAAAAGTTTTTAATCTGATGAAGTCCAATGTGTTCTTTTTTTCTTTTGTGGCGTGTACTTTTGGTACCATATAGGGACTGAAGTTTTCTTCAGTGGGTTGAAATGCTACCATTAGTGACAATTGATACCATGTATTATGCACTTCCCAGGGGTGGGAACCGTGCTAAGCCCTTTATAAACATTAGCTACTTTCATCTTTACCTCAGCCCTATGAGGTCCCCATGATGAGCTGCATTTTTACAAATGAGGTCAGTCACTTGCCAAAGCTCCCACAGCAAGCAAGCAGTCAAGTCAGGCTTCCAACTCAGGTACGCCTGACTCCAAAGTGCAGTGTATAATGAGGAATTAAGGGGGAAATGCTTAGGGAATGTTAACAGAGAGAGAATTTCCTTAGGATTTGGAGAGGAATAGAGGAGGTGGCAGGGACCCTAAGGCAATGACTGGACTTAACCCATCCAGCAAAAAGGTGCAAAGAAGCAGCTCCTAGGAAGCACCAGTTAAAAAAGTTAAGTTAGGGCTTCCCTGGTGGTGCAGTGGTTGGGAGTCCGCCTGCCGATGCAGGGGACACGGGTTCGTGCCCCGGTCCGGGGAGATCCCACATGCCGCGGAGCGGCTGGGCCCGTGAGCCATGGCCACTGAGCCTGCGCGTCTGGAGCCTGTTCTCCGCAACGGGAGAGGCCACAACAGTGAGAGGCCCGCATACCAAAAAAAAAAAAAAAAGGTTAAGTTAGTAGTCACCTGGGGTAGAAAACCACCAATGAAGTCCTGATTTCAATCCAGCATTTTGGCATATGATGAGAATGAACACATTTGTCCTTTCCACATACATAGGTTTTGCTTCACAGGAGATACAAGAAAAGGGTCTTTTGTCCAGCACGAACGAGGAGAATGGAATGCTTTTGCCTCCATCTTGAACTCAGCCTGAACTGACTACCGTGAAGGAATTCCCTGTGGAAGGTAAGTGGCTCCTCTGGAAGTTGTTTGCACATTTTGGTGAAGAGGTTGAGAGAGGAATTAGTAATGGGGGGAAGGAAGCAGTCATGGACGGCCCAGCTATAGCACTGTTCCTACACCAAGTAATCTAAAAGCAAGCCAACAGGGCTTCCCTGGTGGCACAGTGGTTGAGAGTCTGCCTGCCAATGCAGCGGACACGGGTTCGAGCCCTGGTCCGGGAAGATCCCACATGCCGTGCAGCAACTGGGCCCGTGAGCCACAACTACTGAGCCTGTGCGTCTGGAGCCTGTGCTCCACAGCAAGAGAGGCCGCGACAGTGAGAGGCCCGCGCACCGCTATGAAGAGTGGCCCCCGCTTGCCACAACTAGAGAAAGCCCTCGCACAGAAACGAAGACCCAACACAGCCAAAAATAAAAATAAATAAATAAATAAATTTATAAAAGCAAGCCAACAGACGGTAGCATTTGTCGTAATTCTATTGAGGTGGGGACGAAACTCTTACAGTATCAACTGAGGGATGTGAAATTAGTTGACCTAGGCTGATCCTAAATAATTGGGAACTTGCCTTGAAATTTAAGATGATTTTGACAGAACAGTGGTTCTCAAAAGTGTAGTCTCACGGCTAGCGGCATTAGTATCACATGGGAGGCTGTTAGAAGTGACTCAAAAACCCTGGGGAGGGGGCCCAGCAGTCTGTGTTTTTAAGTTTTCCAAGTGATCCTGACACAGGCTAAAGTTTGGGAACCGCTATAGTAGAAGGAGGTTTATAATGTATTTCAGCTAGGACTAGTTTTAACTGCATATAAAAGGTAAAACTCAAATATTAGTGGCAAAAAAAACAGACTTGTAATTTTATATAGAAGAAGTCGGAAGGTGGTCTGCCCGGGGCTGGTGTGGTGGTACCACAAAGCCATGAGAAACCTAAACTCTGGCTTTCTGTTTTGCCATCTTCAGCACTCGTTTGCATCCCCAAGGCTGCCTCATACTCCAAGATGACCACTTAAGCTTTAGCTCTCACACCTCACATTCAAGGCAACAGGAAGGAAGGAGGGGAAAGGACGAAAGGAGGTCCCTCCCCAATGAGTCAGTGACCTTTAAGCAGAAATCCCACATACACAACATTTCCCTTTCGCTGTCCAGAACTTAGTTACGTGGCCAAAACCATCCACAAAGGAGGCTGGGAAATGTGGCTTTTAATTGGATCTGGGGCAGTCTTTGAACACCTTGAATACAACGAAGGTTCTGTTACTAAGCCAAAGGGGAGAACTGGTATCAGGTGACATCTAGAAGCTTCTGCCACAAGTCCTGCAGATGCAGCTAGGAGAATTCTAGAAATTTGGAAAACATCTTGGAACCAGCCAAATCTCTGCATTTCGAAGCTCATTTTCTATTCCAGGCAGTAAGTATTTTGGCTTTTTGTTACAAGTCTCTGGTCATAGATGATAAATATTAGGGTCTTCAAACATGAGAGAGGTTGTCTGTAGTGTCTTATCAAACCACTTACCTCCCATAAGATGCCAGCCATGGTTCTGATAAAGTTTCAGGACAAATGTCCTTTATCTGACCACCACAGAAACAAGTGGTTGACTTCCCTCGAAGAGAAATTGCTTCAAATGAGCTTTTCTGACCTATTTTTACAAAAGAAAATCCCAGCCCTCACTCAGAAAAATATACAATAACTTGGCGTTATTGGTTCCCAGCCCCAAGGTCTGCAGAGAACATGGTTCCTAAGCTTCGCTTTCCCCAGAATGGAGGTGGAAAGTGAAGGAGGCCCAGCCCAAAGAGGTGACGTGCATCAAAGGATCCACGGTCCTCAACACGTTTCAGCCGTAAGTTCTCAAACTTCAGGAGAATGAGCTTCACCTGGGGAAACTGGTTAAAGATGCGAATTCCAAAGCCCTAAGCTAAGAGCTTCTAATGCTACAGAAACAGAATAGGACCCAGGAATCTGTACTTTTTTTCTTGTGCCCCAGTTGATTCTCATGGACCTTTGAGAAACTCTAACAAGTACCCAAACGCACATGCCACTGCAGCAGGCAACATACGGAACAAATTGGTTCAAAAGCTGACGCTTGCATCTTCCCCAGCATACAGCAAACTTAAAACAGCTGGTTGATTTGATGAAAAAGATCACATCAGCTGTTTGACAGCATTGTTCGGTAACTTTAGTTAAAACAGGCCAGTTGGGAGACTCTCCAGGCCGCGAGCCCACCATTAAGGGATCCCAGCTTAACAGCAACGACAGCAAGGAGGGCGGCAACAGTCTGATCAAAGACAAGGGCTGCCCCAAATGCCAACATGAATCCTTGGTTAACCTGGGCCCTATTGCTTTCACTATTAGATGACACTTAAGTTTCCTTCCAGCTCTAACAAGCTATGATTTTACTTTGAGGTCTTCAGACAAGGGCACACCTCTGTGTACTGGGAGCCATGACACTAGGGGGAAAGAGCAGAAGGTGAAGTCTGGATATCCGAAAGGAAGGGTGGGAAGGAGAGGAAGGGAGAGAAGGGTGAGAAAGGGGACCTTTGGCACGAAGCTGCTAACTCTTCCCGAAGCGAACGTGCACCACACAAGCGCACACATGCAGAACCCTCATTATTTTTCACCTGTCTAGATCAGCTGCTGGTAAGCCCCGCATTGCTGACATGAGTCAGAAAAGTATATGCTCCAGTCTAGCCAAGATTAGAAGTTTTGCTTTGTATTACACCAGCTTCCAACTACGATTTCACTGCAGCAAAAATGACAGATGAGGGGGAAAACAACCCACCCTACGACCTACGATGGTGTTTGGTACAGGAGATGTGCTCCATCTACTGGTACAGATGACAACCGCAGAGAGAGATGCAAACACCATACAACAGACTAAAGGCACCAGCTTTAAACTGGACTGTGGTCGTTTGGATTAATAAAGGGCACCTTTTCTTCTTTAAAAACTGTAAAGAAGGAACAAGGAAAGAAAGCTGTGAAACATACAAAGACAGAAGCTAGGAAGAAAAAAGAGAAACAGACTAGACACAGACACAATGGGAGAAGCAGCATAAAAAATAGGGAAGAAAATGCCCAAATGGCAAAACTGTAAGAAACAAGCTATTTGGTCATCATGTTAACACAGAAGCTTCAAACAAAGCCCCCAGAAGCTCTGGAAGTAACATAGTACATGTCATGTTTTAGAGCCTTCATTTAAATTAGTTAAAGGAAATATTTTGTAGGGATTTTATCCACATTGATCCAATCGACTTGGGTAAGGCTAAGTCTTAATACAGAATCACTGTACATTTTGTCACTGTCTGGGGACATAAAGACAATAGTGCTAATGCCGGAAGTTCACAGCAGTTTGGGAAAGACTGGAGGGGTTGAGGCATGACCAGCCCTTCTGTGCCTCCTGTGCATATAGTTGGTCTCTAATGATATCAGCTGTTGCCTCCCAGGCCTGTCACTGTTTCCAGTTACGATTCTTAGGCTTCTGAAGAATCTGATACCTTTATTTCCTCAGACGGCTATGTACTTTCTGAGATGCTGATGAATATTTGACTTATCATTTCTCATTCATGGGCATTGACAGTGCAAGTCTGCCAAACATTCTAGAAACAGTTTTTCCGCTTCTCATAGGCTTGCCTTATCAAGGGGTCCTACAGCCTCTCAGGATGAAGAGACAAGAAAAATAACACTTACTGAGCATCTACAAGGCACCAGGCTCAGTGCTTCAGACGTTATTCATTTCAGCGTCACCCCTGCCCTGTGGCAGTCCTTCTTAGTAAACCTATTTTGCAGATATCAAGACAAAGGCTCAGGGCTTCCCTGGTGGCGCAGTGGTTAAGAATCCGCCTGCCAATGCAGGGGACACGGGTTCGAGCCCTGGTCCGGGAAGATCCCACATGCCGCGGAGCAACTAAGCCCGTGCACCACAGCTACTGAGCCTGCACTCTAGAGCTCACGAGCCACAACTACTGAGCCCGCGTGCCACAACTACTGAAGCCTGCGCACCTAGAGCCCGTGCTCCGCAACAAGAGAAGCCACCGCAATGAGAAGCCCGCGCACCGCAACGAAGAGTAGCCCCCGCTCACCGCAGCTAGAGAAAGCCCGCGCACAGCAACGAAGACCCAACCCAGCCAAAAATAAATAAATAAATAAAATAATTTTTAAAAAGACAAAGGCTCAGAGAAGTTAAATAACCATCCCAATGCTAGTAGCTCATGGTTCTGGAAAGCTGACCAAATGAACTGTAGTGTGCAGGGCTCTCTGCTACAGCACAAAAATGTGCCACGCTGGGAACACTCAGTTTCTTAAGTGTCAGGGAATTCCCTGGTGGTTCAGAGGTTAGGACTCAGTGCTTTCACTGCTGTGGCCCAGGTTCAATCCCTGGTTGGGGAACTAAGAGCCCGCAAGCCATGCAGCATGGCCAAAAACTTAATTAATTACTTACTTAATTAAAAATTTTAAAAATATATGTGTTTCCCAATGTGAGAAGCTGCATCAGGCTCTCCTGTGGTTGGCTGTTAAAAATGCAAATGCCAGATCCCGAGCAGACTGACTGAATCAGAACCTCCACTGGAGCCCTAGAATCTGCATTTTAACAAGTGTCAGGAGATGACTGATTCTCGTTAAATGACAGAAGAAGAAAAAGGACCAAGGACCTGGTTTTAGAGCTAACAGTATAACAGAGGTTTTCTTTGCTGTGGTGTGGGGCAAGAATGCTATTGTTTATTATCTGGTTAAGCTACTCAGGTTTTCTGAGCCAGTTTACTCATCTATAAAATGGGAATCATAGTTTCTGTCTCACGTGGTTGTAGTAAGGAGTAATGCATGTGAAAACACTTTGCAAATTCTAAATGGCTCTGTGGTAGATTGTAAAAATAGCCCCCAATCCTCTCCTGACCCCCACACCCACATCATTGCAACATTGATGTTGCAGGTCTTCCCACCAATATGTGAGGTATTTTCTCCTATTCTTTGAACCTGGGACATGTGATTTGCTTTGGCCAATGGGACAAGAGCCAATATGACCCAAGCAGAGGCTTCAAGAGCCCTTGCATACTGGGGGTTGCACTATTGTGATACTTGGGATCCTGAGGCCACCATGTGATTGAGTCCCAGCTAGCCTTCTGGAAGATAAGAGATCACATAAAGAAGAGCCACAGTCAGTCAGCCAGCTACCAGCCAACAGCCAGCCAACTGCCAGACATGTAAGTGAGGCTATTCTGGATCATCCAGCCACCTCCTGACTTTCTAGCTAACTGTAGACTCATGAAGGAATCCAGCAGAAATCAATAGAGCCAGCCTACATCAGAAGAACTGCCCATACAGCCTAGCAAATTGTGAGCTAAACAAATGATCATCAAAGCCACCAAGTTTTGGGAAAGTTTGTTATGCGGCAAAAACTAACTGATACAGGCTCTATGCACATGCTACCAGTTAGGTTGTCCAGTGTTTTGAGCATGGCTTCTGTGGTTTTCAAAGCTGCCGCCCAGAGGGGCAGACCACAGATGAGCAGACATTATTGTGCAAATTTTCAGTCAAGCTCTTTCATCTCATGGAGACAATGCCCACCAGAAAGTGTTTTACAGTCTCTGCTGACCAAAGCACATTCTGGAAGTGCCAAGGGGCTGAGATGAAAGAACCCCTCCCAATTTCCCTCTCATTGTTTCCAGAAAGGCAGTTCAGCAGCCCTGTGCAGAAGGACATATAACCTAAATCTTCTCCAAGCCTATTGTCAATAATAATCTCCTGGCTCCACAAAGGCATGCATAATCCTCTGCATACCTTCCCATGTGCACTCTTTCAACGTGCTGCTGCTGGCACCAAGATAAACGGCTTCATCAAAGGCAGCCATGGAGGCTTGTGACCTGTTGAGGCAGAAAAGCTTCCTGGGGGATCAGAAACATCCTAATGGCCAAATCAAGCATCCTCACTGCCGTATGAAGCATTACTGTGCAAAATACATTAAATAAACCCATAATGGTGAACAGGGCACGATTGTGCTACCCAGGCTCACCCCAGGAGTCTTTATACTATGACTAAATTCCTTTGATAGGCATTTTCAAAGTGTGTGGTGCCTCTTGCTGAACATGTTTGGCGAGAGAAGACTCGTCATCTGGAAACATTATCTGAGGAGTCTCATTCCGTGGAACAAGGTGCAAGCATTGTCTGTCAAATCGACATTCTGCAACCTGAAAAGTAAGTATAAAACCGAGAATTTTTAAACCTTCTTTTCCTTCCCTCAAGAAATTCAGAGATCGTGAAATGAACGAATTCAGCTCTTTTACCATTCATTTGACATACAGCAAATTGCAACTTGCTCTGGGAGCGACGATTTACAAGCTGATGCACCATATCCAAATCACATACTCATTCTGCACCCCTTGACACACACACTTCATTAGATGGTTACGGTGCTATTGTTGGTTGAGTATAACCATATAACCCATTTTCTTATACCTATCTCCAATCTGTACTGAATCAGGGGGACATCTCAGAATGCCACTGGTCAACCCGAAGTAAGTCTCAGGCTCCTTCTGCTTATTATACATCAGCTTGAATATGTTTATTTTCACTGAAGAATTTAAAATGCCTTTTTTTTAAAAAGCCTAACAGATCTTCTGGATATAATTTGGAATTTTAAGCTTCATTCAAGAAATCAAAATAAGTCTATATATAAATGATCATCATTAAATCAATTAATATGAGTTCTCGAACCAGGATCTTACTGGAAATTTTCTCAGACCAGATCAACTGCCACTGAACCATGGTTCGTTAACAATAAACTTTTATTTGGCCAATAGGTTAAAAAACTAAAGTTGTGTTAGAAATATTTAAGTGCTGGATACAGTCCTTGGTTGAAAAGGATGTAAGCACCAGATGATGAAGGAACTGAATAACAAGTAGAAAATGAAGAAAAAGAGAAACCATCCCATGAACACAACCAAAGACAGAGCCACGCAGATGACAGATAAAGCCATGTGGATGGATAAGCTCTCTCCAGGACATTTACTGACTGACAACAGAAGGTTGCCAAGGACAGAACTTGCCAAGCACAGGCTGGGCAGGAGACTAACAAGGAGTGGCCAGAATGGTAGAAAGAAAAGCTGGAGTGGTCTATCTCACCAAACCAAAGGAAAAGAGTGTTTCAATACAAGGAGGATGCCAAGGGAGCAAGTAAGAAACCAGGGGAAGGAACTTCATTGGATTTAACAAGAAAAATGATTGGTGACTTTGGCCAGAGAAATTTTCGTGGTATGGTGAGGACAGAAGTGAGACTGTAGTGGGTCAAGGAGTCCACGGTAGGTAGGAAATGAAGACTTAGCCTTGAAACGTGGGAGGGAATGTGGAAAAAAAAGAAGAAGCAACGGGAGGAGAATGGGATGAAAAAAGCTTAAGAGTAGAAAGGCTTAAGTGTTTTTAAATGTTGCTAGGAAGGAGGGAGACCTCTTCCATCCTTACAGGAGGGAATGAGAGAGAAGGGTGCAACTGAAGAGATATCTGTTGGTCTGGCAGGCAGAAATTTTGTGTGCTCCCACCTGATGATATTTTTCTTCATGGTGAAGTAGGAGTCAAGGTACCTCTGCAGAGACTGGAGAGACACGGGAGAGACCAGAGGTAAGATGAGGGTGGAGACAGTTTGAAACAGTCACTATGGAAAGTGAGAAGGACACAGTTGACTATGGAAACAGGGAGGGATTTCTAGGCACCATGGAGGGTGGCCTCAGGTGGAGTCAGACATCATGGGTTTATGGTCACACTGGTGGTGTGATCTAGACAGCAGTGCTCAGCTGTCTAGATGGAAGCAAAAAGCAGAAGTTGTATCCATCCCAGAATAGGGTTTTGGCACATGGATTCAATGGAAGGGATGGAACAAAGATGTTAAAGGATCTTGGTAAGAGAGAAGTTAAGAGTGATGGACCTCGGATGAATGGATAAAGAAGATGTGGCACATATATACAATGGAATATTACTCAGCCATAAAAAGAAACGAAATTCAGTTATTTGTAGTGAGGTGGATGGACCTAGAGTCTGTCATACAGAGTGAAGTAAGTCAGAAAGAGAAAGACAAATACCGTATGCTAACACATATATATGGAATCTAAGGAAAAAAATGTCATGAAGAACCTAGGGGTAAGACAGGAATAAGGACACAGACCTATTGGAGAATGGACTTGAGGATATGGGGAGGGGGAAGGGTAAGCTGTGACAAAGCGAGAGAGTGGCATGGACACACATACACTACCAAACGTAAAATAGCTAGCTAGTGGGAAGCAGCCGCATAGCACAGGGAGATCAGCTCGGTGCTTTGTGACCACCTAGAGGGGTGGGATAGGGAGGGTGGGAGGGAGGGAGATGCAAGAGGGAAGAGATATGGGGATATATGTGTAACTGATTCACTTTGTTATAAAGCAGAAACTAACACACCATTGTAAAGCAATTATACTCCAATAAAGATGTAAAAAAAAAAAAGAGTGATGGACCACAGAATATAAGCTAGATAGGCAAGGGAAGATAGGAGGGAGCTGATATTATATAAGGAGAAATTAGGGCGTCAGGTGGGGAGAGTTCCCTTGAGTTTGACGAACATAAGATGTCACAGGTGATGCAGTTCTAAGAGCGATGAGTTCCAGAACAAGGCCATGGAGTGACTAAACGGAGGGGAGTGTGCGTGAAGGTCATGTAAAAAGAGAAGATGTGCAACTTGAAAGGATGGGGGCTGGGGTTGTTGTCTACATGGGTGGTGAAGCTCAAAGGATGGCAGCCCTGGGGCGGAAAAGAACCAACGGGCAGCCACTGACTGAGGAGGGAGAGTGACCAGCAAGCTGGAAGCTCACAGAGATGAGATTGAGGGCATGAAGAGCCCTAAAAGAAGCATGAAGAGCCAGGTGATGACCTGCCTGATACCCCACAAGTGAGGGATGAAGCACCTCCACCTGAGAGACCCACAAAGGAGAGGAGTTTGGTTAGGGCTGAGGGGGCAGTGAGCGAGGCTATGGGGAAGTGTACTGGGGGTTCCCAGCTGCACACGGTCCAGTGGAAAGGGTGCGGTAGGAGTGGAGAGGCAAGATAAGTGGAAGGATTCCCATACCACGGCAAAGAGGGGCCAGAGGAAGCTGGCGTGGAGGGTGTGGCTGGCTACAAGTTTACAAAGAATTGACCCCAGCTTTCTTCTGGCGACTGGGGAGAAGTGTGAGGGCTGGCTCTCCTGGAACCCAGCATCCTGCAAATGGCACTCTAAGCTTCCATGTGAACCGTTCAGTTTGAAGCCCATGGAATTGCTACTATTCACTCTTTTTGACCTACAAAGATGACAACGTCATATGGTCCACCTAAGAGTACCTGCATACTAAAGGGAACGATTCTTTTTGTTTTAGCAGTGACCTGGGATTAACGGACTACTACTGGCTGCTAATTCAAGACCCCAATAGATGGAGCTACAAGTGGAGCTCTGGTCTCTTAAGTCACCAAATCAGGGAGCAGTCATCTCCAGCGCCGTGCCGCGTTCTGCTCCGCAGGGTGGGTAGCAGCGGGAGTGCCTGAGAGGAAGGCTCACTTCCCAAGAACAGACATCGAGCTGTTTCTTGACCACTTGGAGCCCAGAGGTGAGAGAACGATCCAGCTGGCCATGCTGGACCAAAAAGAGGGCTATGTGGGATTGAGGATACCTAGAGGCGGGGGGGTGGGGTGATGAGTGCAGGTCTGAGCAGGAATGAAGAAACAGAAGGCGACAGGAGGCTGCAGGGGATGAGATCAAAAGAAGGAAAGCAAAGAAGAAACAAAGGTAAAACCTCAGAAAAGTGCCTCATACCAGAAACAGCACCTTCTTTTCCCAAGGAAAGGAAGTGCTGCCGCCCCCAAAACCAATTACAGTGGCGGGAGAGAAGGTACGGCACATGGTAAGGAGAGAAAAATGACTGTAAAGCACTTTGCAAAAATAAAGAGTTATATAAAGTCCCAATAATAATAAATCACCTTGCCTGAGGTATGAAAACCTTAAAATAACCTGAAAAATCAAAACGTGGAGGAGAAGCAGAAGGCATGGAAGAGCTTCCAGAAAGTTTGTATGCTCGCTTTAAATTCCTCCCCCTCGACTCTGCCGGCCAGGCTCTTTAAGAGCAGTCCTCAATCAGGTTGTGGGATGAAAATGGGTCTGGCCCCTGTTTAAACCTGCCACTCCCACCCCGTTCCCACCCCCAGGTCCATGAAAGGAGGGCACAGACTCTGGGGGAACCTCTTTTCTGAATCTGGCATGTGGCTTCTTGAATACTGATGCATCTGTTTTGCGAAGGTTTTCTTCCTTTTGTTGTATAAAGAGAGAGAGTGAAAAAAAAATCTTCATTCCTGGCGGGGGGGGAAGAGGAAAGAAAAATAGGTCTTTCTAAATTCTCAGTATTGGAGCTCTGTTCTTTATATATCTTCTTGTTCCATCGTTAAATAAACCCACATACTTAACGGTGACACATTCTCTTTAACTAATGCCTTGTCAGGCCCATGTGCCTTACTAAAAATGGACCTTGATGACCGCTGTTTCCTTTTTTTTCTAAGAAATAATTTGATTATTTTTATCCTGCTTCTCGCTATCACCGCTCACAAGAAAATGGTTGTCCTTTTGCAAAAACCATTTTTTAAACAAACCAAGTAAGTGCTCAACCATGGACGAGGCAGCAAGTTTTCTTAAAAACATCTGTATAAGTCACACACACATACTCCCTGCCCTGTGAAAACTGGCTTTACATTTAGAGTAAATGCTCTTCTGCAGTAAAACTGTTTTCTGTTCAACCTCTTACAATATTACGTGCATCCCGACATCTTACTTTGTGCAGACCTGAATATCTCCCAGAAAATAGATAATTTAATCAAAGCGGGCGATATGAATCACCCAGGGACGATTTGAATTATTATCTGTAGATAATTCATTATGCACGTATTTCCAGTGAGATTCTTAAATCAGCAGGGCTTCTTAATCAGAGACTTTCAAATTTTGTCTGTAATAACTAGAGACTTGACCCATAAATCAGCAAATAGGCCAGCAGGCTCACCACATGCTTCACATTTCTTCTTGGGAGAAAAAGACACTTAATTATCCTGAGGTCACAGAAGAAGGGAAAAATGGACATGCAAGTTGTGGGGGGTTTTATAGCAAAGTATAACTAATTTCAATATTGTCTTCAAAGTGAGCTCATGAAAAGAAGACAATGAAAACACGTGGAAGTCAAGGTAGGTGTTTTATACAGAGAAAGATGTTTTAAATGTTCACAGGAACAATCTTACCAACCAACCCTGCTTCTCATTTCCATTAAGGCCATCGTCTCGAATTTGAGCATTTTTTCTTCATGTTTCATGTTACCAGTTTTGTAAATTAAATTTCTAATATGGAAAACATGGAAAATGAGGCTGAATGTAAGGGTGAAAACATCTAGTCACAGACTTGGAACATAAGTGTTAATAAAAGAATCAAGCTTATCCTCTATTTCTGGTATCTTTCCTTACCCCTACTTCACTAGAACGTCTCACATATTACTCTGTTCTCTTCCTACTCTTCAGGTCTTATTCTTCTACCTCCTGTGGTAAAAACCTGCACTCAGTGAAGGACCCTATAGTGATCTCATAGTGCAGTGTGAAGCTGGTGAGCTTCACACTGACCCTAACTCCACGGGATAAAGGCCTGGAAGACTTGGGCTCAAATCCCAATGCCCATTAGCACTATGTAGTGGTACAGTTGGTACAATGCCCAGATACCCCCTCCCCTGGCTGGTGCACTCATCTCCTAGCTGCTTTAACTGTCCTCTTCTCTAGGAAATTGCTCTCAGACACATGGGAGCTCCTTCTCCCAGGAGATTAAGGCCCCCTCCCCTCCCAGGAGCAGCCATTAGGCAATAACTGACTGACAAAAGAGTACAAAGGCCAACCATCCACCTCAAGGGGGGACCAATGCTGTGGTGCTACTTGTGCCCCACGGCTGCCCCGGGGTCAGGCTGCGATCCGCTTTAGTCGAGACCACTTCCTTGTGTGGCTCTCTCCCCCTGCCCTACCCTGCTTCCCTTTTTCCCCTTCTCCTAAGAGCAGTTACTCAATAAGCCACTGGAAAAAGAATCTCTGCTTCAGCCTCTGCTTTTAGGGAACCCAGCCTAAGATGTGCTGAGACCCTGGACACTCACTTAACATGTCTATAAGCAGCTCCCTCACAGGCAAAGTGAAGATGCTAATACACAGCTCACAAGATTGTTGTACAGGTTACATGAGAAAACTAGTGTAAAACCCCTTAATCTACTAAAGTGCTATTTGAATTTAAAGGATTATTATGACCTAATGTAAACGTAAGACAATGGCTGTGTGACTTTTCCTGTCGATGGAGTGGAGGGGAGCTGAGTGTACTTCCTTGATAATAGAGTTTCTTCACTTGGCTTCTGGTTCTCCTCTTACTTCGCTAGGTCCCCACTGCTGGCTCTAACTCCCTTGCCCAGCCTCTAAATCCAGGCAGCACAAGCAGCTAGGGAAAAGCACAGGCCACCTCTTTCCATTCCCAGTACAAGCTGAGGTTCTCCATATACTGAAGAATCCCAGCTCTCAACCCCCAGCTCTGACCTCTGTCTAGAACTCCAGACTCACATTTCCTAGTGTCTCTTTGGCAAATCCATGTGGCTATCTGGCAGACATCTGACTTCACACGGCCAAAGCATTACTGTTGACTCCCCGTCTCTTAGCTGACTTCCCTACTGCTGCCCGCCTTCCTCAACTCAGTGAACGGTTGCCTTCCAGAGAGCTGCTCAAGTCAAAACTCTAGCAATTAGGGTTTCCCTGGTGGCGCAGTGGTTGGGAGTCCGCCTGCCGATGAAGGGGACGCGGGTTCCACAGCAGTGAGAGGCCCGCGCACCGAAAAACAAAAAACAAAAAAAACTCTAGCAATTACACTTGATTCCTTTTTTCTTTCACCCTTTATGTACAATCCAGCAGTAAGCTCTGCCAACTCTTCCTCCAAGTTCCACTTCCCTCCGTCTCCACTACCAGTGACATAATCCAAATCTCCATCGTCTCTTACTTGAGCCACTGCACACAAGATTTTCAATGCTAAATCTGGGAGAGAACTAGGCAAAGCGGGACCCTTGGTCACCCTCCTACAAGGTGACGCAGAACTCCTTCAGCTCTAGGGCGAGGAGCACCACAGGGGAACCTCAGTAGGGAAAGCAGTGTCTGAGTAGCAAGAGGGGTTAGTTACGAGCCTGATGGGGCAGGGTGCTGCGTAGGAAATGTCCTTGGACAGGCTTTAAATCCTGGTGGGCTTTATTATTATTATTGTTATCATTATTTTACTTTTTACTTTGGAGAAAGTTTCAACTAGAGAAATCATCAAGAATGGTACAAAGGGGCTTCCCTGGTGGCACAGTGGTTGAGAGTCTGCCTGCCGATGCAGGGGACACGGGTTCATGCCCCGGTCTGGGAGGATCCCACATGCCGCGGAGCGGCTGGGCCCGTGAGCCATGGCCACTGGGCCTGAGCGTCCGGAGCCTGTGCTCCGCAACGGGAGAGGCCACAGCGGTGACAGGCCCGCGTACCACAAAAAAAAAAAAAAAAAAAAAAAAATGGTACGAAGAACTGCCATATATTTTTACCCAGATATGACAATTTTTAACACTTTGCCATATTTGCTTTGTTATTCTGTCATTTTTTCTGGACAATTTGAGAGCAGACTGTATCTTTATGCTTCTTAACCCCTTAATATTTTCAGTGTGGATGTCCGAAGAACAAAATATTCTCTTATATGACTATGACACAGTTATCAAATTTAGGAAATTTAACATCGATAGAATACTTTCACTTAATCAGCAGCCTATATTCCAAACAAACTAATTGTCCCAATAATGTGCTTTATAATAAAAAAGAAAATTTCATTCCAAGATCACATATTGCATTTACTTTTCATCTAGGTAACAAAGAAGAAAGAAAAATGTGGACTTTGCCAGATACTTCTCTGTGGAAGGATTTTAAGTTTAAATATGTATAAAAGGGAACCACTGGAAATTAAGATGATGAGACAGACTTGAGGTCTATTTTTATAACTTATTAGTAGTTTCATTTTTATTCATTTAGCAAATATTTACGGGTGCCTAGAATGTGTCTAGAAACCTCAGGCAAATTTCTTCACCCATCTCAAATCTTATGGTTTTATCTGTAAATTTGAGTTATTAATAATATTTTCAAATAATTTTTGAGAAGATTGGATAAGAAGAATATAGATCTTTAAGCAGATTCAAAACTAGAAAGGTCTATACAAATATAAATCAATGTTTATGTCCTTGATAATGATATTCAGTGTCAAGGCCATTCAGGTTGAACTTGAGAAGTGACCAAAAAACCCTTGATGAGGATGACAAAAACTCTTAGTTAAAACTAGTCTTGGGCTTCCCTGGTGGCGCAGTGGTTGAGAGTCCGCCTGCCGATGCAGGGGACACGGGTTCGTGCCCCGGTCCGGGAAGATCCCACATGCCGCGGAGCGGTTGGGCCCATGAGCCATGGCCGCTGAGCCTGCGCGTCCGGAGCCTGTGCTCCGCAACGGGAGAGGCCACAACAGTGAGAGGCCTGTGTACCGCAAAAAAACAAAAACAAAAAAAACTAGTCTTGTGTACATGATTTTTATGCTGAACTAAATTGCACTGTATCCCCATTGAACTAACTTTCATGGAAAACTGTGTGTGGGTATATGAGGGTAGATGGAAATCGCAGCAGGACCATTTGACACTATGGAATTGTCCAAAGTCAAGACAAAGCTAAAGATGAAGAGTTTGGATTTTGGTATATGACCATCAAAGCTACATACAGAATAGAGGCGATGATAGTAGTGACTTGATAGCACCTGAATTAGATTCAACACATCTGATAGACAATACTTCATCAAAAGCCTTGCTGTGAACTTACAGACAACACATCTATCTCTACAAGACGTCACAGATTTTTTTTTTATTTTTTATTTCTCTATTCCACCTATTAGCTTGATTTCTCTTGCTCTCTATACTGTAGAAGTGAATATTCTTAAATAATAAAGCAAACACACATTTCAGGTACTATGTAGGAGGTTTCCACATAGCTTCTCACTTAATTCTGATACTTAAGGAGGTAAAAAGACATGTTATATGCACTGAACAACGTGAGAACACTCCAATGCAATACACAGTCAGTCAATGGCTTGGTGATATGGAGGCCATACTTTAGAGATTCTAGTATGGAAAAGTGGGCTTATTCAATGAAGACTTCATGGAGGAGTTGCTTCTCTACCTAACCTTGAAGAAAGTAAGGGACTCTACCTGAAAGACAGTAGGGGTATGTATGTTACCAACAGAGCAAGGAGCATAAATCTGGAGAGATATAAGGAGAGATCACTGACGGGGAAACAAGGCCAGGTTTGGCTGCAGGAAGAGGTGCAGTCAGCTAGGAGAAGGTGGAGCTGATAGAAGGAGAAAGCCGAAATGACTCAAAGAGAAAGTTGGACTTGCTCCTGTAAACCAGTGGTTTTCAAACATTTTTGAAGATACACTCCTATTAGTAAAACATTGGGGGCACACCTTCTGTGGTAGACTTATTACTGCTCAAAATGTTTGCTGACACTCCCTGTTTAGAATTATACTTTCTCACCCTACTGGTGTCAGCCTTGGCCAAGAGTCTTGCTTTGGCTAATGAAATTGATTGGAAGTGATATGCCCCACTTCTGAAGAAGAGTTTAAGAACCGCAATGTGATTCCACCATATTTAACTTTCTAGCAATGCCCCAGATAGGGGATGCCCCTTCAGCCTTGGTTCTAAAATGAAAATGGCCTGGAGGCTACAGCCATCCTAACATGGATAAAAAATACAAATAAGAAATAAACTTTTTTTGTATGCCACTGAGATTTGCGGGTTGCTTGTTACTATATTATAACTTAGCTCACTGATACAGCTTCTAGTTAGCATTGTTTCGGAGGTTCTGGCCAGTACAGTAAGACCAAAAAAAGAAAAAAGAAGTCTTCGGACTGATAAGGAAAAACAAACTTTTGGCAGGTGATTATAATTTCCTATGCAGAAAAATCGAGAGAACTTACAGATAAAGTATTAGAATTCATAAGATGGACTGGCAAGATTGCTGAATACAAACTCAAGATACAAAAATCAATAGATTTTCTATACCCCAGAAAAAAGTACTTAGAAGGCATAAGTTTCGAAAAAGTGCCACTTAAAGCAGCAGCAGAAAGAAATGTTTCTAGTAAAAAAATCCAGCAAAAGATGAGTAAGTCCTTTACGGGAAAATTATAATACTGTATAAGAACACACTAAAGAAAACTTAAATAAATGGAGAAATATAGCATATTCCTGGTTTGGAAGACTCAGTATTGTAAAGATGTCATTTCTTCCCAGTGGAACCTATACAGCCGATGTTATTTTTAATCAAAGATTCAACAGGGTTAGTGTGAAACCTGACAAGCTGATTCTAAAATTATATACAAGAGAATTGGACCAACAGTAGCTGAAAGAAGAAAAATAAAGTAGGCAGACTTGCCCTATGAGGCATCAAGTTTTATTCAATGGCTATAATAGTTAAGACAATGGGATACTGACAAAGGGATATATACATTTCACCAAAGAGGAAATTAAAATGGCCATAACATATGAAGACATACTGAACCTTACAAGTATTCCGGAAAATAGAAATTGAAACCACAAGATGGTGGGAACATAAATTGGTACAGCCACTATAGAGAAGAGTACGGAGGGAGGTTCCTTAAAAGACTAAAAGGAGAACTACCATATGACCCAGCAATCCCACTACTGGGCATATACCCTGAGAAAACCATAATTCAAAAAGAGTCATGTACCACAATGTTCATTGCAGCTCTATTTACAATAGCCAGGACATGGAAGCAATCTAAGTGTCCACTGAAAGATGAACAGATAAAGAAGATGTGGCACATATATACAATGGAATATTACTCAGCCATAAAAAGAAACGAAATTGAGTTATTTGTAGTGAGGTGGATGGACCTAGGGTCTGTCATACAGAGTGAAGTAAGTCAGAAAGAGGAAAACCAATACCGTATGCTAACACATATATATGGAATCTAAAAAAAAAAAATTGTTCTGAAGAACCTAGGGGCAGGATGGGAATAAAGATGCAGACCTACTAGAGAATGGACTTGAGGACATGGAGAGGGGGAAGGGTAAGCTGGGACAAAGTGAGAGAGTGGCATTGACATATATACACTACCAAATGTAAAACTGATAGCTAGTGGGAAGCAGCCGCATAACACAGGGAGATCAACTCAGTGCTTTGTGACCACCTGGAGGGGTGGGATAGGGAGGGTGGGAGGGAGGGAGACGCAAGAGGGAAGAGATATGGGGATATATGTATATGTATAGCTGATTCACTTTGTTATAAAGCAGAAACTAACACACCATTGTAAAGCAATTATACTCCAATAAAGATGTTTTAAAAAACACAAGATACCATTTTCTATACAACAGATGGGCAACATCTAAAAGTCAGATAATAAACAAAGTTTGACAAAAAACGTAAAACAATGTACACTTTCATCTGCTGTTGGTAGAAGCTCATCAATTTTGGAAAAGTTGAACATGCACATATCTGTGACCTAATAATTTCATCTCTAGGTATATGCCCTAGAGAACCTCTTGCACATGTACCAGGAGATGTAGAAAGAATGCTTACAGCAGTCTCATTCCTGAGCGCAAAACACTGAAAACAACCAGCTCTCCATCATCAGCAGAAAGATCATTAGACAGAGATATATTCGTACACTGAGATGCTGTGCAACCGTGTACGTGAACAAACTACAGCCGCATGCATCAACATGAGTGAGGCTCAAAGATGCAAAGTTGAGTGAAAGGGCCAGGTCACCGAAGAATGCATCCAGTATGAACCCAACTGTCTACCATTCCAATCACAGAAAACTAAGCAACATATTGTTAAGAGACATATTCATGTGTGGTTAAAACAAAAAACAAAAAAACCCTATGAAGCAAATGAGCTAATTATCAATACAAAATCCAGGAGACTGGTCACCTGGGGGTTTAGGGACAGGATCTCCAGAGAGCTTCTAAGGTGGTGGTAATGTTCTATTTCTGAAGCTGGGTGGTAGGTCCATGAATGTGCATTTTATTAGTATCATTTACTTTGCATGTGTACATTTTACACTCTTACATATATGATATATTTCATAATAACTTTTAAATTAATGGGCATAACCATATAGATATATATTTTATACATAAGTACTGTACTCTATGTAGGAATAATAAAACACATAAAAACAGACATTTTTAAAGGGTAAAATAAAATACTCTTTTAATTTTGTCCATGGTCCCCCAAAATACTTCTGTTATCAAATTGTAGAAGTTTGGCTTCATGTTCTGAATATTTAGCTTTTAATGTCGTTAATCATGATAGCTTCATGTCAGCTAATTTTCTCAAGACTGATATACACTTAGGGTGATGTATACTGTTAATGACGGTGGATGTATATTAATTTTTCAAATGGTCTTCTTTAATAATTTCCAACTTTTTGGATAACTTCTTGTTAGATTTTATAAGATTGTCACTATTTTTACTTCATAATATGACTGATGAAGACCTGGTTCTAAGTGTAGGAGGAGTGTCAGCTTCTCCATTTACTTGTGTTATTCTTGGTATTTTCATCCATCTGAGGATCCTTTGTAAGAATCTCTTGAAGCCCCTATCAGTGTCTCAAGAGTTCATTTAAACTTCTTAATATAATCTGTAAATCTCTTCAACTAGGCTTACAAAAACTGTAATTGTTTCTACTATCTACTGCTATATAACTACCCCAAAGCACAGGAGCTTAAAACAATACTTTAGCATTGTTATTACTATTAAATATTAAAATTTCGTCAGTTAAGAATCTGGACAAGACACTGTAGGAACAGCTAATTTCTGTTTCATGGTGTTTGGGACCTCAGCTGGGATAACTTGATTGTCTGGGAGACAGAACAGTAAAGTCAGCCAGGCATCTCTCTCCCCATACAGCTTCTCCGTTTGGCTAGCTTGGGTTTCCTCAGAGCATGGTTGCCCCAAGGTTCTGAAAGTGCAATGCAGAAACTATTAGTCTTTTTATAGGATAGACCCATAACTGGCATAGTGTCACTTCCACCATACACTATTGGTCAAGTAAGTCACTAAGGCCAGCCTAGATTCAAGTGGGAGGGCAATTAGATTCCACCTCTCAGGAGCAGAAAAGAATCTGCAGCCATATTTAGTCTTCCATAGAAACGTATCCCCAACAGGGAGCTGTTGTAAATCCTCCTCACTGTAGAACCAAATCTTCCCCCAGAAGTGGGACACGAAGGTCTCACACATTGCCCCAGTAAAGAAACCAGGCTTAGTCAGTTATTAAACACTAGCAAAGCTTGTTTCCTTTCTTTTTTGATAAAAATAAATACAATTAGAAATTCCTGCCTTCCTATGAGGGCACCTGCTCCTTTCTAAGTATAGACAGGCATTATGGACGCTTGAAAGAGGCAACGATCACACTGAACTGAAAGAGACGAATTAGTGATTTGCTATGGCTCCACAACCCATGCAGCTGGGTTGCAGAAATTTGAACATTTGAAGTAAATGCTCTCAATTGGCTTCCAAATGCCAGTCTCTTGTTTCCATCACACAGTGGCCTGGCTTCGAGTGCTGGACTGGCTGCTAGGTGCAGTTTTAGCAGTCCTGCTGCCCACTCTGACAGGTGGATGGGTTACTTTCACGGAGCCAGAGGCCCCACAGCTGCTAATAGTAATTACACTTGTCAGCAATGCATTCCCCTCAGGAAACTCCTGCTGCTTCATTAGGGCTAGTTGCCAATAGGCAGTGCAATTTCCTAGAAGAGGAGGGGACATCAACCCACAGGAGTTGACAGAACAGCTGTGTGAGCTCAGAGAAGCCAGATGTGGCCATGTGCCATTAAAGTGTAGCTAAGAGCTGCTGAATTCATTCAACCCAGTCCAGGGAACAGAAGAAAATAAAGAATTTGGTGAGGCCAAACTCCTCTCCACCTTGACTCTCCTACCAGCTTTTGCAGAAAATATGAACACACCTTCCTGGACTTCCAACTTAAAAAAAACAACAACTCTATTTTGAAAAGACATTTCTTAACCTTATATAGGATGTGGGGTTTGAAGAATTTCCCTATAATTGGTTGCATTAATTTATTATTTATGTACCTACAATGTGTCTAGATCTATGCCCACACTCAGGGTATAAGATGAGGTACTCTGTCTGGCGGAAGTCACACCATACGTAGGGTCTTGAAAGTTAAAGTAAGGACTTTGGCTTTCAATATGAAATGAAAAGCCACCGAAGCAGACAAATGCCACGATCTTACATTTCAAATTATCAGTCTGTTTACTCTGTTGACAACTGACTACAAGGGAGCAAAGGTAGAAACAAGAACACGGATAGGGAAGCAACCGCAGTGGGCAGGGGGAGAGAAGATGGGGGCTCAGAACAGGGTGGTCATGGGGAGGTAATGGGAAGTGAGAAGATTGTGGATATATTTGGAAGGTAGAATCAATAGAATATCTGGATGCATTGAATGTGGAGTACAAAAGAGAGGAATGTAGATGATTCCAAGGTTTGGGGCATAAGTAACTCCCCCAAAGGATGGAGTTGCCATCAACTGAGATGAAAAAAGCCATGAGTAGCAGAGTGGTAGGAAATCAGGAATTCAGCTTGAAATGGTGATTTTGAGATGTCTGTCTGACATCCAAATGGAAATGTCCAATAAGCAGTTGGATGTGTGTGTCTGGAGTCGAGGAGAGAGGTCTGGACTGCATGTAAACTTTGGAGTCATTGATATATTCACAGTATTTGATTATTTAAAAACGAAATGAGTTCACCAAAGGAGTGAGCGTACATAGAGGAAAGAAAATGACGGAAGACAAAACTCCGGGACACTCCACCACTGAGAGCAGGGAGAAAAGGAGGTGCTGGCAAAGAGACTGGGAAGAAACAACCAGGGAGGTAGGAGGAAACCCAAGGGCACAGTGTGTCGGAAGCCACATGAAGGAAGTGTGATTAATGGATGAGGGATACTCAGCCCTGTCTCATAATGCTGACTGGTCGGGTAACGTGAAAACTGAGAGCTGACCACTGGATTGCTGTACAGGAAACTCTCAATATTTAAAATTAAATTTTTAGTAGTTTTCTCTGTGTCAATCTTTAACATCAGCAAAACTTTTACAGTGCTCATTTGGAAGAGTACGTCACTCCCTTACAGAGTAATCTAGTTCTAATATTCCTTTTTTCCCCCAGATTTAAAAAAAAATTATAAATAATGCAATTAGAAAGTAAAAGCCTCCTTTAATTAGGGTGGGAGCTAAGGTAGAGCGGAGGTGAGAGATGTGTTGCACGTATTAGTTGAATCAGCACTTGTCCAGCTTCTGATTTGATCATATTTGATCACATCTCCTGATAATTGTTAAACGTCTTGCTATAGCCTCTACCTCTTCACATTTGCAGAACGTCTCTCTTAGCACCTTCCTGACACTCCCAATTTGTCTCAGAACCCTCAAGGCCTCCTTAATCCAAAGTTTAAATACTGCTTTCAGGTGAAATGTACAATACAGTGGCTAAGGGCCTGGATTCTCAAACTACATTGCTTGAGTTCAAATCCTAGCTCCATCACCATATTAGTCAGCTATCACTAGGTTAGGGGGCCTAACAACAAATATTAATTACAACAGCAAATATATATTTCTCCTGCATTTGGCATGTGGGCGGCTATAGGTACCTGTGACTATGCTCCTGACTCTGGGTCATGGTGGGGTCTGTTCCAATTGTCTCCTTGACTGAAGGAGCAATCTTGAGAAATGTCTGTTCTAGTGGAAGACAAAAGAGAGTAAACCGTACTACACAAACACTTTTAAAGCTTCTGCTTGGATGTCACATCCATTCACATTCCTTTGGCTAAAGTAAGTCACATAGCATGGTTTCTACCATCAATTCCTCCCTTCCCTATATGTATGTACTGCTCCACATTTCAAAGAGTAGGACTTATTTCCGACCCTCATGAATCTGGACTGACCTTGTGAACCTGCCTGGACCAACAGAGTGTGGCAGGAAGTGTCACTTTAGGATTTCCAAGCCCAAGTCTTAAGAAGGCTGGCAGCTGGCATCTCCTCTGTTTTAGGACCCGGTTGGCATGCTGGAAGAAATTCCAGACTGGACTACAGAAGGAACAGAATCCACGTGAGGGGAAGTTCTGAAGGATGAGAGACCATCCTGGACATTCCAGTCTCAGCTAGATCCCAGGTGATGTGGGTGCATGAAGAGACCCCAAGTAAGACCACCAGAAGAACTTCCAGCTGAGCCCCAGCAAAACCACCAAATCATGAGAAATAATGAAGTGGTGTTTTAAGCCACTAACTTTTGGGGTAGTTTTGCAAGAACAGCTAATTGGCGGTCATTGGTCAAGTCCTAAATCAATGGAGCAGGGACGTATATTTCTCCCATGAGATACGTGCACAGGAAAGTATTTTTTAACAGCAGTACAATTTAACACAGTCCTTCGGTAACACTGTTAACTACTTCAGCACTCTGTGTTTCACCTGCTGATCTGGAAATGGGAGTTGATTTTTAATTGTAACCACCTCACTAGATTGTTGTGAGGGTTAGATAAGTAAATAGGGTTAAATAAATAAAGGCATGGACTTTATTTATTTAACTTGGAATAAAATGCTAGATACTTTTTGTTCAGTCCCTTATACACTTTCTTGCTGGTATCGCTTTGTGGCACCCATAAAGTCATTTGCAAGCCATGACCCTTCCCCTAGTCCAGATCTCTGCAGGCCACAGACATTCCTCAAGCAAGGACAATAGCACTCCAGCCAATTAACTCTAGCCAGGTTGACACATACATGCTCAGTTATTACCCCCAAAGCACCTTTTGTCAGGAAGGACCTCCAGCCTGGACCACACACACACTGTGTCAAACAATCTCTCATCCACCCCCATGTAGGGCCTGGTACTGGACCCCAATCACCCATCGAGGCTTCTTCTCTTGCAGTGGTGAGTCCCTTTGGGGCCTTTCATGTCCTTCCCCATAACAAAACTCCATCAGGACCATTTCAAACCATGAAAGAAGAGAGACAGAGGTCACGGCCTCTTTCCTCCCAGAAGATTCTTTTGTTCCTGAGGATATTTACCCACCTCCTCCTCAGAAACAGCTCTGTGCTGTACCAAGTATTGGGAGAGAGTTTTTACCAGAACCTAAAATGATAATGATAGTTGTTGTTTGATAGGGGAATTTCACCTGTTTTTTTCTTCTTTTTTTTCTCTTTCTCTCTCTCTCCTTTCTCAGAGTATTTTGTGTAGGTTTTTATTTTTTTTACTGTGAGAATGTATTATTTATAACTAGAAAACAATAAATCAAAGGAGAAGAAAATGTGACGGCTTAAAAAAAATCCCCCCAGTGGTGTCTCAGTATTTAAACATGCAACTCTATTTAATTATGCAAATTTAAGGTTGTTTAACAAATTCTCTGTAATTCATGACATGTTAAGTTGATGTTGGAGTCCTGACCTACTGAGTTAGAAGAAAGCCTTATATTTTTCTTTACCAAACGTTTCTAAGAATCTCTAGGGATGCTTATCAGCATCTTTGAATCCATCTTGATAGTTCCCTGTCTTTTATATGCAGAACAAATCCCTTCTAATGCTCAGGCCCTGGGCAGAATAGAGCAACCTGTATAGACTCTCGGTTCCCTTCCTCTGTGAAGACTTGTCCTGAACTACAGTGAGCTGTTTGAAAATGTCGATTTTATCATTATTCAGGTAGTATACGATGAGGCCAAAAGATCAGGAGATGATTACCGTTGAAAGATAGTTTGTTACTCAGATCCCAAGAGGAGGGGACACACCGTACCACACAGGGCCACACAGAGAAGAACCGGGGTTGATCAGGAAGCAGAGGATGTGAGGGGAAAATATGGGCAGAAGCCTTCTTGTGGTTTCCATGGAAAGCAAAAGGCAAGGTAAGCAGGTTTAGGATTGGCTAATTTGAATAATTTCTGCAGGCGCTGGGGCAGAGGGGCTGCCCTGAGTTACCAAATATTTGGCCCCGGGGTGATGAGGGCAAGGGAATATTGGCCAGAAGTATAAGAGCCAGACAGAGGAGATGTTTGTTTGTTTGTTTGTTTGTTTGTTTTTTGGCCGTACCGCTCAGCATGCAGGATCTTAGTTCCCCGACCGGGGATCAAACCCGTGCCCCCTGCAGTGGAAGCGCGGAGTCTTAACCACTGGCCCGCCAGGCAAGTCCCTAGATAGAGGAGATGGGGGAAGTGTGGGCTCTGGACTGGTTAGTTTGCACATGAAAGGCTGTTTGCTATCTCTAGGAATGAGCTGACTGTGGGAGGAACACTTCCTCCCTGGTCACCTGTCATTGAGGCCCCAGATGCCACAGCATCAAGAATAGAGAAAATAAGTGGCTTCCCTGGTGGTCCAGTGGCTAAGACTCTGCGCTCCCAATGCAGGGGGCCTGGGTTCCATTCCTGGTCAGGGAACTAGATTCCACATGCCACAGCTAAGACCCAGTGCAGCCAAATAGATATTTTTTTTAAAAAAAGAATAGAGAAAATAAGAAAATATAGTTAATATATGAGCCTTTGTTAGGGACCATCCTCATGCATTAGACCAGTTTCTACATCCCTGAACCTCAATGGTGGAGGGGCGGGGGGCACTGTCCAATTCTACCCACAGAAACCTTAAGCCCTCAAGGCTCTCAGGTCAGAGTACCCCGTTCCATACATTGCTTTTTTTTTTTTTTTTTGAAAGAAATCTATTTCTGAATTAAGAACTGAACTTATACTATTATGTCATTTCTAAGCATCCTTTGGTCATTCCTTGCCCCTTTTTCTGTTTCCTCCACTAGACTCTAATTTGCAGGAGGCAGGAACAGTGACTTCCTATTCATCCTTGCATCTCTAGATGCACACAGTACTAATTAATACTTAGATATTTATTAAATAATTTAATTAATAAATTTAGGAAATAGGACATCTGGGGAAAATATATGAGTACAGGTGTATAATTCTCTCTCCACTGTTTATGATCCTTGAAATTTTACCAAGCAAATTGAAAATAGGAGAAAACTGTTCCCTAAAATTAGTGCTCACTCCCTTCCATGGACCAGTTTTTAAACAACTTTATCAATAGATAACTTACATACTATGAAGTTCACCCATTTAAAGTGCACTAATTCAATGGTTTTTAGTGTATTCACAGAGATGTACTCCCAACCACCATAAGTATCCTTAGAGACTCTCAGGAACTAAAAAAAAAAAAAAACAACCAACTTAGACCTTTTTCCAGTTCAGTAGGTCAGGACTCCAACATCAACTTAGCATTTCATGGAGTACAGGAAATTTGATAAGCAACCTTAAGTCTACATAATTAAATAGAGTTGCATGTTTAAACACTGAGACACCACGGGGGAAGGAGTCTATTTTTAAAGGCCTCTCGTTTTTTCTCCTTTGATTTATTCTAGATATAAAAAGCTACACAAAACATTCTGAGAGATGGAGAAAGAAAAAGAAAGGAGAAAAAGCAGGTGTAATTTTCCTACTAAATTATAACTAGTTATCACCGTAGGTCCTGCCAAAAGCTCTCTCTCCAATACTTGGTTCAACACAGAGCTGTTTCTGGGGAGGAGGTGGGTAAATATCCTCAGGGACCAAAGAATCTCCTGGGAGAAAAGAGACTGTGACCTCTGGGGAAGGAAGGTGCATTGGAGGAAGGTTAGTGACAGAAATCTAGAATAAGAGAAGAAAGAAAGGAGAGATGATTTATATCTATCTCCCATAAATGTTGAAGGAAAGCTTGGGGAAGGAATAAGTTAAAAAAAAAAAGGCAATGTATGAATTGAAATGCTCATATATTACTGGTGGGAATGTAAAATGGTGCAGCCACTACGGAAAACAGTCTGATAGCTCTTCAAAAGTCTAAACACATAATTACCAAATGACCCAACAATTCCACACCTAGTCACATACCTCCAAAGAACTGAAATCAGGTGTTCAAACAAAAACGGGTACACGAAAGTTCATAAGGATCTGGGTTCAAAATGGCAGAGTAGAAGGACGTGCGCTCACTCCCTTATGCAAGAGCACCAGAATCACAACTAACTGCTGAACGATCATCGACAGGAAGACACTAGAACTCACCAAAAAAGATACCCCACATCCAAAGACAATGGAGAAGCCACAATGAGATGGGAGGAGGGGCACAATCACAATAAAATCAAATCCCATAACTGCTGGGTGGGTGACTCACAAACTGGAGAACACTTATACCACAGAAGCACACCCACTGGAGTGAAGGTTCTGAGCCCCACGTCAGGCTTCCCAACCTGGGGGTCCGGCAATGGGAGGAGGAATTCCTAGAGAATCAGACTTTGAAGGCTAGCAGGATTTGATTGCAGGACTTCGACAGGACTGGGGGAAACAGAGACTCCATTCTTGGAGGGCACACACAAACTAGTGTGTGCATCCGGACCCAGGGTAAGGAGCAGTGACCCCATAGGAGACTGAACCAGACCTGTTAGTGTTGGAGGGTCTCCTGCAGAGGTGGGGGGTGGCTGTGGCTCACCGAGGGGACACGGACACTGGCAGCAGAAGTTCTGGGAAGTACCCCTTGGTATGAGCCCTCCCAGCATCCGCCATATTAGTCCCACCAAAGAGCTGGGTAGGGTCCAGTGTTGGATCGTCTCAGGCCAAACAACCAACAGGGAGGGAACTCAGCCCCACCCATCAGCAGACAAGCAGATTAAAGTTTTTCTGAGCTCTTCCCACCAAAACAACACCCAGCTCTACCCACCACCAGTCCCTCCCATCAGGAAGCTTCCACAAGCCTCTTAGATAGCCTCATCCACCAGAGGGCAGACAGCAGAAGCAAGAAGAACTACCATCCTGCAGCCTGTGGAACAAAAACCACATGCACAGAAAGACAGACAAGATGAAAAGGCAGAAGGCTATGTACCAGATGAAGCAACAAGATAAAACCCCAGAAAAACAACTAAATGAAGTAGAGATAGGCAACCTTCCAGAAAAAGAATTCAGAATAACGATAGTGAAGATGATCCAAGACCTCAGAAAAAGAATGGAGGCAAAGATCGAGAATGCAAGAAATGTTTAACAAAGACCTAGAAGAATTAAAGAACAAACAAACAGAGATGAACAGTACAAAAACTGAAATGAAAAATACACTAGAAGGAATCAATAGCAGAATAACTGAGGCAGAAGAATGGATAAGTGACTTGGAAGACAGAATGGTGGAATTCACTGCCACGGAACAGAATAAAGAAAAAAGAATGAAAAAAAATGAAGACAGCCTAAAAGACCTCTGGGACAACACTAAACGCAACAACATTCACATTATAGGGGTCCCACAAGGAGAAGAGAGAGAGAAAGGACCAGAGAAAATATTTGAAGAGATTATAGTTGAAAACTTCCCTAACATGGGAAAGGAAATAACCACCCAAGTCCAGGAAGTGCAGAGAGTCTCAGGAAGGATAAAAGCAAGAAGAAACATGCCGAGACACACAGTAATCAAACTGGCAAAAATTAAAGACAAAAAGTATAGAAAGCAACAAGGGAAAACCGACAAATAACATACAAGGTAACTCCCACAAGGTTAACAGCTGATTTCTCAGCAGAAACTCTACAAGCCAGAAGGGAGTGGCATGATATATTTAAAGTGATGAAAGGGAAGAAACTACAACTAAGATTACTCTACCCGGCAAGGATTTCATTCACATTCAGTGGAGAAATCAAAAGCTTTACAGACAAGCAAAAGCTAAGAGAATTCAGCACCACCAAACCAGCTCTACAACAAATGCTAAAGGAACTTCCCTAAGTGGGAAACACAAGAGAATAAAAGGACTTACAAAAACAAACCCATAACAATTAAGAAAATGGGAATAGGAACATACATATCGATAATTACCTTAAACGTGAATGGATTAAATGCTCCAACCAAAAGACACAGGATTGATGAATGGATACAAAAACAAGACCCATATATATGCTGTCTACAAGAAACCCACTTCAGGCCTAGGGACACATACAGACTGAAAGTGAGGGGATGGAAAGAGATATTCCATGCAAATGGAAATCAAAAGAAAGCTGGAGTAGCAATACTCATATCAGATAAAATAGACTTTAAAATAGAGAATGTTACAACAGACAAGGAAGGACACTACATAATGATCAAGGGATCAATCCAAGAAGAAGATATACCAATTATAAATATATATGCACCCAACATAGAAGCACCTCAATACATAAGGCAACTGCTAACAGCTATAAAGGAGGAAATCGACAGTAACACGATAGTAGTGGGGGACTTTAACACCTCACTTACACCAATGGACCGTTCATCCAAACAGAATTAATAAGGAGACACAAGCTTTAAATGACACAACAGACCAGATAGATTTAAATGATATTTATAGGACATTCCATCCAAAAAGAGCAGATTTCACTTTCTTCTCAAGTGCTCACGGAACATTCTCCAGGATAGATCACATCTTGGGTCACAAATGAAGCCTCAGTAAATTTGAGAAAACTGAAATCATATCAAGCATCTTTCCTGCCCACAACGCTATGAGATTAGAAGTCAATTACAGGGGGAAAAACATAAAAAACACAAACACAAGGAGGCTAAACAATACATTACTAAATAACCAAGAGATCACTGAAGAAATCAAACAGGAAATAAAAAAATACATAGAGACAAATGACAACAAAAACATGACGATCCAAAACCTATGGGATGCAGCAAAAGCAGTTCTAAGAGGGAAGTTTATAGCAATACAAGCCTACCCCCCAAGACACAAGAAAAATCTCAAAACTACAATCTAACCTTACACCTAAAGGAACTAGAGAAAGAAGAACAAAACCCAAAGTTAGTAGAAGGAAAGAAATCATAAACATCAGAGCAGAAATAAATGAAATAGAAACAAAGAAAACAATAGCAAAGATCAATAAAACTAAAAGCTGGTTCTTTGAGAAGATAAACAAAATTGATAAACCAGTAGCTAGACTCATCAAGAAGAAGAGGGAGAGCACTCAAATCAATAAAATTAGAAATGAAAAAGGAGAAGTTACAACAGACACCGCAGAAATATAAAGCATCCTAAGAGACTACTACAAGCAACTCTATGCCAATAAAGTGGACAACCTGGAAGAAACGGACAAATTCTTAGGTATAACCTTCCAAGACTGAACCAGGAAGAAATAGAAAATATGAACAGACCAATCACAAGTAATGAAATTGAAACTGTGATTAAAAATCCTCCAACAAACAAAAGTCCAGGACCAGATGGCTTCACAGGTGAATTCTATCAAACATTTAGAGAAGAGGTAACACCCATCCTTCTCAAACTCTTCCATAAAATTGCTGAGGAAGGAACACTCCCAAACTCATTCTATGAGGCCACCATCACCCTGATACCAAAACCAGACAAAGATACTACAAAAAAAGAAAATTACAGACCAATATCACTGATGAACATAGATGCATAAGTCCTCAACAAAACACTAGCAAACAGAATCCAACAACACATTAAAATGATCATACACTATGATCCAGTGGGATTTATCCCAGGAATGCAAGGATTCTTTAATATATGCAAATCATTCAATGTGATATACCATATTAACAAACTGAAGAATAAAAACCATATGATCATCTCAATAGATGCAGAAAAAGCTTTTGACAAAACTGAACACCCATTTATGATAAAAACTCTCCAGAAAGTGGGCATAGAGGGAACCTAGCTCAACATAATAAAGGCCATATATGACAAACCCACAGCAAATATCATTCTCAATGGTGAAAAACTGAAAGCATTTCCTCTAAGATCAGGAACAAGACAAGGATGTCCACTCTCACCACTATTATTCAACATAGTTTTGGAAGTCCTAGCCATGGCAATCAGAGAAGAAAAAGAAATAAAAGGAATATAAATTGGAAAATAAGAAGTAAAACTGTCACTGTTTGCAGATGACATGATACTATACACAGAGAATCCTAAAGATGCCACCAGAAAACTACTAGAGCTAATCAATGAATTTGGTAAAGTTACAGGATACAAAATTAATGCACAGAAATCTCTTGTATTCCTATACACTAATGATGAAATATCTGAAAGAGAAATTAAGGAAACACTCCCATTTGCCATTGCAACAAAAAGAATAAAATACCTAGGAATAAACCTACCTAGGGAGACAGAAGACCTGTATGCAGAAAACTATAAGATACCGATGAAAGAAACTAAAGATGATACAAACAGATGGAGAGATATGCCATGTTCTTGGATTGGAAAAATCAATATTGTGAAAATGACTCTACTACCCAAAGCAATCTACAGATTCAATGCAATCCCCATCAAATTACCAATGGCATTTTTTACAGAACTAGAACAAAAAATCTTAAAATGTGTATGGAGACACAAAAGACCCCAAATAGCCAAAGCAGTCTTGAGGGAAAAAAACAGAGCTGGAGGAATCAGGCTCCCTGACTTCAGGCTATACTACAAAGCTACAGTAATCAAGACAATATGGTACTGTCACAAAAACAGAAATACAGATCAATGGAACAGGATAGAAAGCCCAGAGATAAACCCACGCACCTATGGTCGTCTAATCTATGACAAAGAAGGCAAGGATATACAATGGAGCAAAGACAGTCTCTTCAATAAGTGGTGCTGGGAAAACTGGACAGCTACATGTAAAAGAATGAAATTAGAACACTCCCTCACACCATTCACAAAAATAAACTCAAAACTGATTAGAGAGCTAAATGTAAGACTGGACACTATAAAACTCTTATAGGAAGAACACTCTTTGACATAAATCACAGCGAAGTCTTTTTTGATCCACCTCATACAGTAATGGAAATTAAAAAAAATAAACAAATGGGGCCTAATGAAACTTAAAAGCTTTTGCAAAGCAAAGGAAACTACAAACAAGACAAAAAGACAACCCTCAGAATGGGAGAAAATATTTGCAAACAAATCAACGGACAAAGGATTTATCTCCAAAATATATAAACAGCTCATGCAGCACAATATTAAAAAAACAAACAACTCAATCATAAAATGGGCAGAAGACCTAAATAGACATTTTTCCAAAGAAGACATACAGATGGCCAAGAAGCACATGAAAAGCTGCTCAACATCACTAATTATTAGAGAAATGCAAATCAAAACTTCAATGAGGTATCACCTCACACCAGTTAGAATGGGCATCATCAGAAAATCTACAAACAACAAATGCTGGAGAGGGTGTAGAGAAAAGGGAACCTTCTTGCATTTTTGGTGGGAATGTAAATTGATGCAGCCACTAATGGAGAACAGTATGGAGGTTCCTTAAAAAACTAAAAATAGAACTACCATATAACCCAGTAATCCCACTACTGGGCATATACTCATAGAAAACCATAATTCAAAAAGACACATGCACCCCAATGTTTATTGCATCATTATTTACAATAGCTAGGTCATGGAAGCAACCTAAATGCCCATAGACAGACGAATGGATAAAGAAGATGTGGTACATACATACAACGGAATATTAGCCATAAAAAGGAACGAAACTGGGTCATCTGTAGAGACGTGGATGGATCTACAGACTGTCATACAGAGTGAAGTCAGTCAGAAAGAGAAAAACAAATATCGTATATTAATGCATATATGTGGAACCTAGAAAAATGGTACCGATGAACCAGTTTGCAGGACAGAAACACAGACACAGATGTAGAGAACGTATGGACACCAAGGGGGAAAGCGGGGGGGAGGGGTGGTGATGTGATGAACTGGGAGATTGGGATTGACATATATACACTAATATGTATAACATGGATAACTAGTAAGAACCTGCTATATAAAAAAATAAAATTCAAAAACATTTAAAAAAATTTTAAAAAGTTCACAAACACTATTTACACTAGCCAAAAGGTGGAAACAATCCAAATAAATGGACATTTCATATAAATGGAACGGTACACCGTGTGTTATGACAGGCTACTTTCATTTATTACAATGTTTTCAAGGTCCATTCATGCTGCAGCATGTAACAGAGCTTCACTGCTTTTCATGGCTGGATAATATTCCATTATATGTACATACTACATTTTGTGTTTCCATTCATCTCTTGATGGTCATTGGAGTTTTTTCCACCTTTTGGCAAGACAAAATTTATATAAAATGTCCGGAATCAGTAAATCCATAGAGACAGAAAGCAGATTAGTAATTGCCAGGGGCTGGAGGATCAAGGAGCCAAGGGCAAGTTGAGGGGGTGACTACTAATGGGTACAAGGTTTTCTTTGGGCATGATGAAAAGGTTCTAAAATTAGATTATGGTGCTTTTATGTGGAACACATATATAAAATCATCTCTACTTCTTCTCTTGTCCTAGATTTCTCTTACTAACCGTCCTGTAATGCATCTTCCTTCTCCTCTATTTTTCCTAAAATACAGTCATAGAAATGTTTAAATCAAAGGAGAGAGGAGAGAGAGAGAGGAATAAAATAGCACGGGAATGCTGGAGCGAAGACCACAGCAACTTACTCTCCTGCCCACCACGGCGTCATACTTAGTTTGGGTTCCTCTGAAAGCAGAGCTTGAGATAGGGGTGCAGGTCATGTATTTGGAAGGGGATCCCAAAGTGTAAGAGTGAAGGTTAAGGGACAGTGAGATGGGGAAGAAGAACTAGCCAGTGTAAGGATGCTTTAATCAGTTTTCAGGGTCTCGATTTCACCAAGACCACTGAATAGCCTATTGAAGACCTTCTAGAACTGTCCACCTGACAGGCTGGGGCATTATTTATCCATGGGCTCATGTTCCCCATTGCTTGAGGGTGGCCTCTAGGGGCTGTAACTCCTGGGCAGTGCTTGAGTGTGGGTTCAGCATGTCCCTGGTGTTGGAGAAGGCCTGCGGCAGAAGGTGGAAGCAGCAGTGAAAGGCGAGTCAGTACTGTCCCCCACCACTGCAGTCAAAATAGGGAGCATGACCCCTATCTCATAATGGAGCCACATGCTACGTGCCCCCCTCACATACCATGGAATGTTTTTTTTAATACATTTATTTATTTATTTATGGCTCCACTGGGTCTTTGTTGCTGTGCGTGGGCTTTCTCTAGCTGCGGCAAGCGGGGGCTACTCTTTGTTGCAGTGCGCAGGCTTCTCATTGCGGTGGCTTCTCTTGTTGCAGAGCATGGGCTCTAGTGCGTGGGTTTCAGTAGTTGTGGCGCACGGGCTCAGTAGCTGTGGCACACGGGGTCTAGAACGCAGGCTCAGTAGTTGTGGCACACATGCTCAGCTGCTCCGCGGCATGTGGGATCCTCCCAGACCAGGGCTCGAACCCGTGATCCCTGCATTGGCAGGCGGATTCTTAACCACTGCGCCACCAGGGAAGTCCAGTATGTACTCTTGATTCTGGCTTCTTTTGCTCAACAAAACATTCTTGAGCTTCACTCATAATGTTGCATGATCAGCAGCTTCTTCCTTTTCAGTGCTGAGAAGTTGTCCATTGTATGAATACACCACAATTTGTTTATCCATTCTCCTACTGATGGAAATTTGGATCATTGCCAGTTTGCGGCTATTATGAGGAAAACTTATGAACATTCTTGTACAGTGTTTTGTGAACATTATTATAAATTTCTTAATTTTTTAAAGTCTCTTTGCACGTGTAGAGTTGCCTCATTATGTAGTCTCCTTCTTTGCTTTATAAACCTTAGTACAAGATGGAGAAGGAGTCACAAAGAAACAAAGGAGAAGGGCAGGCTCTGCTCCGTTCCCCAGAAGGCCCGCCACATCCCCTGGCCAAACAGGCCATGTGTTATAGGGAATGTATTTAATACACGTACTGAATGTTGTTGTATAAAAAGTAGTCAGAATATTTTTTTAATATGCCCTTTATTACAAAAAATGAGCAAAAGACATCCCTAACTTCTACTATATCTTTAACATACACCCCAGGTATGCAGAGCTTTTAGTTTCTACTTTCTTGTTTCAGCAAAATTTGAATTTCTTATGAGTATGCATTCTTTTATAATCAGAAAAACAGTAAAGATTTTTTAAGTCCATTCAATGTGGGTGAGTCTCCAAGAACGTGTCTTCTCTCCCTCAAAATCACCATTATGACAGAATTTAATGATATCAAACACCATACATATGCATATATAATATGTATATATGTATATAATATGTATATATACAATATATATGTGTGAATATAGAGAAAAATACTATAAATATAACAGAAAAAATCTTGAACAGCCTAGAGCTGAGAATAAAGCATCAAATTATGGCCCCATTACCCTCTCCCAGAAGAAATAGCTAAAATATATCCAAGTAACATTAGCATAAGGAAAGCTTTGGGTTTGGGTTTTCCTTGGCAGCTTTGGGTCTGTTGCTGCACACGGGCTTTCTCTAGTTGCGGCGAGCGGGGGCTACTCTTTTGTTGTGGTGTGCGGGCTTCTCATTGCGGTGGCTCCTCTTGTTGCAGAGCATGGGCTCCAGGCATGCGGGCTTCCGTAGTTGTGGCTCGCGGGCTCAGTAGTTGTGGCTCACAGGCTCTAGAGCACAGGCTCAGTAGTTGTGGTGCACGGGCTTAGCTGCTCCACGGCATGTGGCTTCTTCCCGGACCAGGGCTCGAACCCGTGTCCCCTGCATTGGCAGGCGGACTCTTAACCACTGCACCACCAGGGAAGCCCAGCAAAGATATTTAAATGTAAGGATCAAAATAGGTTTTTATTCATCAGATGAAATCACAGAATCTGAGGATCAGACCATTAAACATCCAAGCGGCGTCTCAGCAGACAGTTTGCTTGTGGCTGTTCTCTTAACCCCAGCTGGCCTTCTAGGTGGGCCAGCGGGCCTCACCATGAATCCCCTCTAGGCCCAGGCTGTTCTTACCACCACCTGAGATTGTTTTCCTTCCCTTCAAGTCTCTGCTGCTACAGTCTCCTAGCCATACTGCGTCCATCAAAACCTCTAGGTCCCATGCCCCAAGCACTGACTTCTCTTGACTGCCGAGTTTATGACTTATGAACCCCCCTGGGACACAGTTAAAGACCCTCCCTGTCCCTGCAGGAAACCAGGACATTTCAGCAGTGGCCTTCCAGAGGCATCTTCCCTGCCTCAGTGGTCTAACCTAAAATACTAGCTTAAGTGGTGGGGATTCTAGGCCCTCTAGGAAGAGGGTGTTTATGGCAGAGCTATTTACGGGCCAGGCAGAGCTTGCAATGACAGCATGCAGATGACCACCTCCTCTGTTTATGGCTTGTCCTGCCTCCACTATTTACCCTCAAGGATAGAGATTCTAAAGCACAAATTCATGAAGAGCAATTTTTTAGCTGCTGCTGGCACACAGCTGAGAATTGACTCGGTTCTCACTATGGAGCCAGGATGTGTCACGCTTGGAAAAGCTATTGTAGCAGTGGGGTGATCTCATTAAAATCATAAAATAAGCTAAAGTAATCAACACTGCATCCTTGGAAGGCTGGAATAAGGCAGGAGCTCAGAAATCACTGGGAGGCAAAAAGTTCCTTTTTCATGTGCGGGGAGAAAAGATCTCGGCTCCTATCCTTATGCTTGGGTGTCTCAATGCATGCCTATCGGCCTAATCACATACCTTGCTTCTTTGGCACTTACATGCACAAACTAATCAGGCTTGATATACTAAAAAGTTAGCATCACCTAGCAATTTTCATCTTTGAAAAGCTTACGTATTTTCATGAAGGGACATGTGCAGGAATTTTCTTAGCAGTGCTAGTCATAATAGCCTTCAATGGGAAACCACAAAATCATCATCAGTAGGAGAATGGATAAATAAGACAGCAAGGAGAATTAACGATCTTCAACTTTACACACAATACACTTGGATCCCACAAGCACAATACTGAGTGAAAGAAGTCAGATGCAGGAGTACATAAAGCTCGCAAATGTTAGTTTAATACGCTGTTAGGAGTCAGACAGTGGTTACCCATGCAGGCACGTGGCGACTACGCAGAAGGCACGAGGAGCTTCTGAGGGGCTGGACATGCTCTGGTTTTTTATCTAGGTGCTGGTTTCCTGAGCTATATACATTTATGATCTATGCACTTTTTTGTATGTATATTATACTTTAATAAGAGCTCACTTGACAGGCATAAAGTTTCAGTTAAGCAAGATGAATAAGCCCTGGAGAGCTGCTGTTAACAGTGTACTTACAGTCAACAATACTGTATCATACACTTAACAACTTGTTAACAGAGTAGATCTCATGTTAAGAGTTTGCACTATAATAAAATCTTAAAAATTTTAAATCATTAGAAAAAACTCTCCACATCAAACTGTGACAGATGCCCAATGACTGTAAATTGCAGTGAAGGAAATCGGGAGGAGTAGAGATGAATGGCTAAGTGGTACAAGGCTGTGTTCTGTAGCTAGTATTTATTGAGGAAAGAACTTCAAAAAGTAGAGAAAAGGAAGTGAGAAAGTGTGTCAAATTTCAGTATGTCCTTACAGATGGCCAAAAATCATATGAAAAGATGCTCAACCTTGCTAATTATTAGAGAAATGCAAATCAAAACTACAATGAGGTGTCACCTCACACCGGTCAGAATGGCCATCATCAAAAAGGCTACAAATAATAAATGCTGAAGAGGGTGTGGAGAAAAGGGAACCCTCTTGCACTGTTGGTGGGAATGTAAATTGGTACAGCCACTATGGAGAACAGTATGGAGGTTCCTTAAAAAACTAAAAACAGAACTACCACATGATCCAGCAATCCCACTCCTGGGTGTATATCTGGAGAAAAACATAAGTCGAAAAGATATATGCACCCTAGTGTTCATTGCAGCACTATTTACAATAGCCAAGACATGGACGCCACCTAAATGTCTATCAACAGATGAATGGGTAAAGAAGATGGGATACATATATACAATGGAATATTACTCAGCCATAATAAAGAATGAAATAATGCCATTTGCAGCAACACAGATGGACCCAGAGATTATCATCCTAAGTGAAGTAAATCAGACAGAGAAAGACAAATATCATATGGTATCACTTACACGTGGAATCTAAAAAATGATACAAATGAACTTATTTACAAAACAAACAGAGTCACAGACTTCAAAAACAAACTTATGGTTACCAAAGGGGAAAGGTTGTGGGGAAGGATAAATTAGGAGGCTGGGATTAACATATACACACTACTAGATATAAAACAGATAATCAACAAGGACCTACTGTATAGCACAGGGAACTCTATTCAATACTCTGGAATAACCTACATGGGAAAAGAATCTGAAAAAGAATATATATATATATATATATATATATATATATATATATAAAACTAAGTCACTTTGCTGTATACCTGAAACTAACACAATATTGTAAATCAACTATACTCCCATATAAAATAAAAATTTTTTTTAAAGTTTCAGTATGTCCCCTCTTGGAGAAACCCGAACACATACATCAATGCAAAAAATCTCTCACACCAAAAGTCTTGACAAGCAAAAAGGAGGTCACGTGTCAAGGCAAGAGGTAAACATCCCATGGAATTTCTTCCCTCCACTACAAGTCATACACAATATCGTTATGTTCTTATTCTAAGAAGCAATAAGAATTTAAAAGCAATTTCTTTCCCTTGTTTCGCAGAGTTGATAACTCTCCGGCTCCAAATCCTCAGACTGGAACAGGACCACGTGTCCATTGCTCAACACCCAGACACCCAAAGTTTTGGTCCAGACATGCTCAAGTGAGAGTCCTCAAATACTTGAGACAGAGGAGACAGGGCAAGCGTTCAGAGACCTACATGTCTGCCTAAGACAACTACACATCATTTTATGTACACGAGAAGAGATTTACATGCACAAGAAAAAAACCTTTGAGGAAACTGTGACAAAGTTCATGAGAATCTATTGAATTAATTTTTCCTCCAAAGAACAAAGAACTCCTTGAGGATAAGTTGGGTACCTTTGTAGCCCCCCATCTCGACACTCAAGGTCCCTTTCCCCTAAAGCATGGTTTCTCACACCTTCGGGTGCTACAAATCCCAGAGACCTTGTTAAAATGCAGACTCTGATTTGTGGGTCTGGGCTGGGGCCCAAGATTCTGCATTTCTAACGAACTCCCAAGTGATGCTGACGCTGCTGGTCTGAGGACCACACTTTGAATGGCACAGTCCTAAAACAGGGATTTGTTAGTGATCATAGGAACCTGATAGAATCCTCTTATTGATATTTTCAGGGTTTTATTTTGTTTTGTTTGTTTTTTAGTACACACTAATAGTCTCTGAATACAAAGACGCTATCAACAGTGATGGTGGGCCTGGACCCGATTGATGGAGGACAGAAGTGGGACAGAAATACTATTTCCTGGATACTATTTGTACTTTGTGATTCATGAGCTACGTGAAGGTATACCCATTCCAGAAATTAAATAAATAAATTTACAACAGGGAGAAAAAAGAACAAGAATTCATCTCTTATGTCTGGTTCGCTCCTAGGAAGTAAAGCAGGCACCAGTATAATCTGTCACAACATTCTGATTCATTCTTTAACTTGGTAACCAAAGCCAGATCCGTTGTGTGGAGACATAACGAGTATCCAGGAAGCACTAGGCTTGATCACAAGGGTCCCTCGTCTTGTCCTGCAGCTGTTGATGGTGAGCCCTGTCACTGAGATCTGAGGCGGTTTCAGTGACTAATAACTGATGGACGGCTGCGTACTTCAACGCGAGCACGTATCTAGGATATAATTCATCAACAAGATGATAAAGAAGCCTGTTAAGGTTACAGCTCCTTCCAAGTCCTGGCTTTTCTAGCATTAAGCACAATCAAAGCAAAGCTGTTAGGGTTGGGAAGAGGACTGACACATACACGGCACTAAAGGCTGAGTGGGAAAATGTACATTTCAGATGGGGGGGAATCCGTCCTTTCATTGAACAACGGATTTTCAAATACATTTTCAGACAGTGATTTGTTAAGCTTACGATTAATTTGTAAGTAGAAAACAGTTTTAAAGTGTGTTTATAACTGTAGGATATTTACTGGTAAACTTTTTAATGAAGTATGGTATACAAAGAATACCACACAAATCCTAAGTGTATAGATCAATGAAATTTCACAAAGTGAACACACCCAAGGAAAAGAATCAAGAAATGAAACATTATCAGAACCCCAGAAAGCATTCATTATGCTTCCTTCCAGCCACAAACCCCTACCCCAAGGTAACCCCTATTTTGACTTCTAATAGCACAGTACTTTTGCCTGGTTTTGACCTTTATAAGATGGAATCATACACTATTATATTTGTAAGATTTTAATTAGCACTTTCATGATACCCTTTTCTAATCAGTAAATTGTACATCTTTGTCTCTATACTCAGAAAGGGTGGCCATGAGTGTCTGGCTGATTAAGTCATCAAAGTATCAATACATTCCTAAACCACTGTGTTTTGGTTTTTGTTTTTTTTTTCCCAAAAGAGTTGCATGAGAGAATATTGCCCCCAAATTACAATACCTCTCTATAAAAGGACACATCCCAGGACAGCATCTCTATCTCCATTCTCTTTCCAAGTCATCAACTTTAAATTACTAAGTGACCCAGAGGCACTACAGATTCCAGGTCTGCAATTCTCTTCAGAGTCAGGAAAAAGAGTGGAGAGGATAAATCTTCAGCCTCTCAGCAAACCCTGAAACAACAATATCCCTGTTAACCTCGTTAGGAAGAAATTCCATTCTCTTATGCTCTGGGGAGGAGAGAAGATACAGCCCCTGAAATTAGACTATCTGCTCTGCTGGTGTAAGATGGGGCAAGATTAGGGGCGACTTCATTTTGGATTTAGCAGGTGACTAAATGGGATGCCTGAGGGATGTCTTTTGGGTGAAGACACTCTGGGCAGGGTAAGATATAGAAAGTGGCACAAAGAAGACTTCAGAAGAAAATGCTATAAAGGCAATTGATGAAGTTGTTGACAGAGCGGAGACTTGGAATCTAGTTCTGTGGTATGGATGTCAGGAATCAGTGCTATTTATGACCGTACAGAGGATACTGGATACCAAAAGGAGAGCAGCAGCATCTTTACTTTCCCATTTTTTCCCCTCAGAAAGTCTCTCTGGCTGAAGTCTACCTCACTTCATGTCAAACCCAGCAAGACTGAGGGGATAATAGCCATGGGGAAGGATCTGAAGGACAAGAGCCCATTTTATGATAGCTGGAGAGATGAAAGCTTCATTCTCTGTCCAGAATGAAATCATTACGGCTCTGGAATGTAAGGATTTAATACAAAATGTTTACCCATGTGAAGTCCTTTTATAACATCCATATGCACATTACAGAGCCTGACATCTTGATTAAGCAACATATCCCATCTTATTTTAGGTCATCAGAACCTACTGGGAGTGGCACAAGGCCATGAAAGGAAGCTGCGGTAACTGTGAAGCTTTCGGTCAGCAAACACTCACAGGGTGCCTATTGTGCAGTTGGCACAGATTGAAGTACATTCCCTGGTCTTAGGGAATTCACCATGGGGGTGGGAGATAAGCATTCCCTGAGAGTTTCTTAGAAATGCAGAATCTCCAGCCCCTCCCCACTCCTGAATCAGAATCTGAGTTGGAATAAGACTACCAGGTGGTTTACACCAATATTTAAATTTGAGGGGCTTTGAGCTTAAATGACAATCTAGCTCAGTTATTCTCAACCCTAGCTGCAAGGAGAATCTGTAAAGTCCTTATTCCTCCTCCTACACTGTTGGTGGGAATGTAAGTTGGTGCAGCCACTGTGGAAAAGAGTATGGAAGTTCCTCAGAAAACTAAAAATAGAATTAGCATATGATCCAGCAATCCCTCTACTGGGCATATACCTGGACAAAACTATAATTCAAAAGGATACACGCACCCCAATGTTCATCTCTGCCTCTATAGCAGCACTATTCACAATAGCAAGACATGGAAACAACCTAAATGTCCATCGACAGATGAATGGATAAAGAAGATGTGGTACATATATACAATGGAATACTACTCAGCCATAAAAAAGAACGAAATAATGCCATTTGCAGCAACATGGATGCAACTAGAGATTATCATGCTAAGTGAAGTAAGTCAGAAAGAGAAAGGCAAATACCATATGATATCACTTATATGTGGAATCTAAAAGATGACACAAAGGAACCTATCTATGAAACAGAAACAGAATCACAGACATAGAGAACAGACTGGTGGTTGCCAAGGGGGAGGTGGTTGGGGGAGGGATGGAGTGGGAGACTGGGGTTAGCAGGTGTAAGCTTTTATACATAGAACAGATAACAACAAGGTCCTACTGTATAGCACAGAGAACTATGTTCAACATCCTATGGTAAGCCATAATGGAAAAGAATATTTTAAAACAAAGAGTGTATATATATGTATGACTGAATCACTTTGCTGCAGCACTAATAAGCACACAACATTGTAAATCAACTCTACTTCAATAAAAAAAAAAGTCCTTCTTCGCAATAGAGCAGTAAATCACAAGAAGACCTGGGGTTGGAGCATTTCAGGCACAGAAAACAGCCAGAGAAAATGTCATGAGGTGGGGACAATCTTGGTGTATTCCAGGGACAACAAATAGGGCTGACTGATGGAGAGAGTGGTGGGAGTTGAGGTCAGCAAGAAAGGCCATTCCAAAGTGACTTTCAGGCCACTGGAACTGGGATGGATTTTACCTGATGGGAAGCCATTGATGGCTTTTGAACAGGGACTAGTCTGTAAGAATTTAATATAAAAAAATACCTAAGCCCTGAACTAAATTGTGATGTTTTTAAATAGTTGGTTTTTTGACTTCCTTACTCCCTTACCCCATTAAAAAAACAAAACAAAATCCTTGCAAATCTGAAAGTAGTCTACTAATGCAGTGTAGAAACCAAAATTTTGTTAGGATAACAGAATTCACAGAGGAAGATTAATTAAGTAAACCCACAGGTTGAAGTCCTTGCGTGCTGTTGCAAGATCATTGATGGGGGGGGAGGGAGGAAGGGAGGGAGGGGGAGGGGAGGGAGGGAGGGAGGGAGGGAGAGAGGGAGAGAGGGGGACAGAGAGAGAGAGAGAGAGAGAGAGAGAGAGAGAGAGAGAGAGAGGACCCCTCCATTTACAAGGGAACACAATAGATCGGACCCTGTCCCCAGACTTCTTCTTGGGCTGCTCCCTCTCCCACCTCCAGCAATTCCTCTACTTAAGTCCCTTTTAGCCAGACTCCTGGCAGAAGTCACTTAACATCAGTTAGGCAAGTTCTGAATAAAATCTGTGCCCATTGCTCTTGTCCTCATCCTGGAATGGGCCTGCCTCACTTCTCCCTCAAAATCACAATTCTGGGTCCAGGGATGAGAGCACAAAGTCGAAAAAAGTGCGGGCTGGAGAAGGACATGGTGCAAAGTCTGGGAGATGAATCCCAAAGACTGTTAAATCCAGCAAAGACAGTAAAGTACCATCCAACCCAGTTCTCCCCACTTCAAGGATTTGGAAACTGAGACCCAGAAAAGTGAAGTCATTTTTTTTGTCAGGCTGTAGGGCTAATTTGTGGCTGAATCCAGTGTAGAACCCAGGCCCTTGATGAAAATGCCTGTCCTCTGAGGAGTGCCGTTTGCCTCCAGAAAGCCTGACACCATCCTCCCCACTGAGCCTATAGCATGGATGTATGTCTTTGTCCCCGTCCTTGGAGCTTCTGTGAGTATCTCAAAAATTCTCCCTAGAGTCGGGACAAGTCCAGGAAACATATGTAACTGTCAGAGGACCATTAGAGGCTGTGGAGTACGAAGAACTCTTCAACTGGTGGGGAGGTTCCAGGGGCTGCCCCAACTTCAGACCTGAGCCATTCCAGCAGACCAGGAGGAAACCCACAGGAACCAGAATTTGTAAGACCCTTCACAGAAGTGGCTGCCAGCACACGAAGGTCCCCTAGGACTTTGCATAATCCCACGTGAGCTAAGGTAAGCCTGGACCCCATAAACAAGCCCCAGCAATCAGCATGAAGCCTGTCAGCCTTCAAAGGACTTGAATGTAATGGCCCCCACTGTCAGGCAAATTCTGGGCAAAAGCAGTGTGACTGGACCTCCAGTGCAGTCACTCAGGGTCCAGTACCTCAGCACCTATTCTAACTATGGCTGCATAACAAGCCACTAAAATTTAGTGGCTTGAAATAATAAGCATTTGTTAAATTCTCCTGATTCTGTGGGTCAGCTGAGAGGTTCTTCTGGTCTGGGCTGCCTAGCACGGTCTCATTCACCTGTCTAGTAGGTGGCAGGGTGGTTGATCTAAGGGGCCACAGCTGGGATGGCTCATATCTGTTCCATGGAGTCCAGTAGGCTAGCCTGGGCTCCATCACCTGGCGGACTCAGGGTTACAAAGAGCACCAAGAAAGGGCAAACTCCAAAGAGCAGGGGCTATTGAAGATTCTCTTAGAAAACAAACTTACGTTTACCAAAGGGGGAAGGTCGGGGGAGGGATAAATTAGGAGTTTGGGATTAACAGATACATATGACTACACAGGAAACAGATAATCAACAAGGACCTATTGTATAGCACAGGCAACTCTATTTAATATTCTGTAATAACCTAAATGGGAAAAGAATCTGAAAAGGAATGGATACATGTATACGTATAACTGAATCACTTTGCTGTACACCTAAAACTAACACATCATTGTTAATCAACTATACTCCAATATAAAATTAAATTTTTTTAAAAAGATTGTTTGTATCCTACAGCCAAGTCCAGGTTCAAGGGGTGGGAAAACAGATCCAACCTCTTGATGGGAGGAGCAGTAAAGTTAACTTGCAAAGGGCGTACAGGCAGAGACGGGGTTGGAGCATGGAATTTGTAGCCTTTTTTTTGCAATCAACCGCTTTGTACAGAGTCCTCCGAGCACAAACCTCCTTCCTCACCCCATGAAAAATACAGTGCTTCTCATCCTTGCTTCTCACAGTCACTTGCTTTGCCTCTTAAGTAACTGGGTCCCACAGAGATGTCACAATATTCCAACATGATAAAATTCCAAAAGAATAGCTAGTGTTCCACATTAGCCAGCGGTTTATCGATTTCATCCACGCACTAGTTGCTTTTATTCTCAGGGTCATTCATGCATACGACAAGTAAACATTTTTTTAACGTATTTGTTTCTCTGTTAAAGATTTCTTTTACGGGACAGTTTTACTCAGACACCCTGCTTGTGGGTGGTGGCTTTCTGCCCAATAGCAACACTACGAATTATATTTACGAAATCAACATGCTATAAGATAGTAGCACACTAAATTAGAAATATAATGCTTGGGTGATTGTTTATTGCTTGTACCGTATATTTTTCACACATCATCGTGTGGATGTTTAAAGGTCAGGATTGCATTTACACTTGAGTTGTCTAAAATAAGAAAGCCATAACCAGGAAATTCAACAATATATTTTCTTGTGCATGCTCTATTTTCTCTCTGGCCAAGTCCTCAAGAAGTTGGAAAACACACAACCTTGTGTGCATCCTGGGGTATGGGAGCGACATGGGGCAAGGAAGCTCCAATTTTTAAATTTATTTCTCTATCTATCTATCTATCTATTTACTTTGGCAGTGCCGGGTCTTAGTTGCAGCATGTGGGATCTTCGTTGTGGTATATGGGATCTTTTAATTGCAGCATGTGGACTTCTTAGTTGTGGCATGCATGCTTCTTAGTTGCGGCACGCATGCAGGATCTAGTTCCCCGCCCAGGGATCGAATCTGGGCCCCCTGCATTGGGAGGCTGGAGTCTTACCTACTGGACCACCAGGAAAGTCGCTGCAATTTTTTTTTTTTAATGTTGCAAGTTGCTAAGAATCATTAGGTTCTCATTGGTACTGGTGACATTCAACATATTTAAATTTGGAAAGACCTAACGTTAGTATTCCTTCTTGCTGTATGGGTCTAGAATTTTGTGAAAAGCTCAGTCAAATGCAGCCCATTTATTCCAGTCATAAAGAGAACAGAGAAAAACGACTAGGGATCTGTTCCAAATGCTAATCTCTTCTCGTAAGTAGCACTCCAAGTAACATGTGAATTTACTCCTCTATCAAAAGCACCCATGAGATGTATTAGCTGCCCTTACGGGTCATCTGTAGGTGCCCCTTTATGTGTGTGCATGGAAATAAGTGTATCTGTGTAGTAGAATTTTTTTTCTTCAGATGTAAAGTTACATGAAGTACCAGTCTCTTTCTAAACTTGTCCTCTTTCTGGGTTTAGATATGTCATTAATGATATAATATAGGGGTTGCCAAATTTTTCCCATAAAGGGCCAGATAACAAATGGATTTAGGCTTTTCAGGCCATATGGTCTGTCCCAACTAAACTCTGCTGTGGTGGGCATGAAAGCCACCACAGACAATCTGTAAATGCATGGGCATGGCTGTGTCCCAATAAAACTTTATTTACGGACACTGAATTCTTCATGTAATTGTCACATGTCACGAAATACCATTCTTCTAAAAAAATTTTTGCAACCATATATATACAAGTGTCAAAACCCCTTAGTAAAAGTGGTGGGGGGAGGGATAAATTGGGAGGTTGGGATTAACATACACACACTGCTACATATAAAATAATCAACGAGGACCTCCTGGATAGCACAGGGAACTCTACTCAGTATTTTTTAATAATGTGTGAGGGAAAAGAATCTGAAAAAAAATATATGTATGTAGAAATGAATCACTTCACTGTACACCTGAAACTAACACAACATTGTAAATCATCTATAATTCAATTTTTTTAAAGGGGGGGAAAAAGAATGTTACAAAAAAAAACTCTCTTAGTAGTCTACAGACTCCTGATCTACTGCATTAATTAACGGAGCAACCACCTGACAAAGGAAGCAAAGAGTCAGACATGAGTCCTCCAATGCCATTTTAGCATCTCTATTTTCTCTATGAACACATTTCTCTGTGAAAGCTAATTTCTTAACATTTTTAAACAACCCTGCTTTTATATATAACCACAAGAAAGAGTTACTTCTTTGTGCCTCTGTATTTTTTTTAAGATAAAAGCCATTTGATAGCAAATTAGTCTTCCCTTTCTTTATTTGCACATAATTTTGTAAGTTTAGCTCTTTCCTTTTCCTTATTTATTCTTTACAAAGCTTCATATTTCTTTGTCTGAGTGATATGACAATGATCTGTGAATTGGCAACACAAGTAATAAATCACTAAGTTGTGGAACAAAACTCATTCTGATAATGGCAGCTTATTTCTCCATCCAAGAATCAGCAAATTCCATCCTTAAGACCTTCCATTATATATTGTAGTTCTAGCCCCATACTGTCTTTGATTATAGCATATCATAAAGACCTGTGTTCAATCTGATCCTTTTTGATTTTCCAATTTAGATCTCAAGAAGTGAATAAAATCAATGTCAGCATTTTGACAGTGGTAGTAGTTCAGACTTTGTTCAGCATTTTTTCTTATAACTTATGTTCCTCTATGTTCTCGTGATACATAGAGAATGTTTCGCAGTGTTTGCATTTATCTCATTGCATTGAATGTTTCTGTCTGATACAGAGAAGGCTGGATGCCTCCGTGTCCAGATAAAACTGCTCCACAGTTCATCTCATTCTGGATGGATTAAGCAGGTCTAATGAATCTTTTCATATTACTTTGCCATCTGACGCCTTATGACGTTTTTTGGTAAAAATATTACGCTGGATTTATTTAGTAGAAGTTTTAACGTTGTAAGTGGCTCTTTGAATACTAAACCTATTTGATTTGCTTTTCCCATAGTCAAGATGACATGACATCAGTCTATTCTGAGTGGGTGAATGTTCCCCTTGAGGCACTTCCACTCAGGTATTATTTACATCCTCCTTCGTTCCTGTGTTACCACCACAAAAAAAAAGTGCATGGATCTATATTTTTCAACATAGGTCTTTTCCTTCTTCAGCTTAACCATGAATTCAGTGGCTTTGGGGGACTCACTGGGCACTGAGTTTGGTGCCAGAGACTGTGAAAGGTACAAATATGAGTGGGACATGCCCAGTCGCAAGGCACTTACACTTGTCCTGAGGAAGAAGAGCTCAAACACCAACAGCTACTAAATGGAACAGAATATGTGGACTGGGTTTTAGATGGAGGGTCTTAGGTAATGGAGAGATTACTTACTGCAGGTCTCATAACCTCGATTCTAAGTTTCTTTTGCCATGCCTATTAAAGTACTGCCACTACTGTCCTCTCCCGTCTGATGAGATGAGGGAGCCTCTTTCTGCTTTGAGGTCTAGCTATGAAACTTTAAACTATGAAATTAAAAATGCTTATTCCCTACACCTACCAAATTTATTCAGTATTCTTGTACGGAGAAAAAAGCTAAAAAAAGATGCTGAGACATAACCAATTTTCTGTTTTGACTTTATCATCTCATGCAGTCAAAAATTTGCTGATTAATTATGAAAAAAGTAAAACCACTGAATTGAAGAACTAGTGGGGCTGATTTTTGGAATGTAAATTGAATTGACTGGCTGAACTGACTGCTCAGTTCAGACTGGTCGAGCTGAAACCTAGTTAGGTTCAGCCCGGGCAGAGGCAGGGGCAGGTTAAAGCTGTGTCTAGGAAAGCAGAGGTGCAGTTATTAAGGATCAGAGGTGAGAGGAGGTGATGGGGTTCAGAACTAAGAAAGCAATCAAGATTTGGCAGATCTGAGACGTGATCAGGGCAAGCAGTGGCCCCCAAAACACCGATAAAAACATCAACCAAAAATCTAAACCAGGGACCCCAAAGGAAGACATTCTAAGAGACTGAAGGAAAAGAATAATTTAGCAGAGAATCAAGTCAAAGGTGAGAAAAGACCCTGATAAAAAGAATCAAAGGCTTATAAAAAGGAATGAAGTACTGATATATGCTACAACATGGATGACCGTCAAAAATATTAAGCGAAAGAAGCCAACCACAAAAGACTTCAACTGTATAATTCCATTCATGTGAAATGTCCAGAACAGGGAAGTCTACAGAGACAGAAGGTACATTAGTGGTAGCCTAGGCTGAAGAGAATGGGGAGTAGGGAGTGACAGCTCATGGGTATGGAATTTCTTTTTGGGATAATGAATATGTTCCAAGATTGATTTGGGTGATGGTTATACAACTCTGTGAATATTCTAAAAGCCATTGAATTGTATACTTTAAATTGTAAATTGCATGGTTTGTGAATTATATCTCATTTAATTATATCTTATTTAAAAAGTTAAAAAAAAAAAAAAAAGGGCTTCCCTGGTGGCGCAGTGGTTGAGAGTCCACCTGCCGATGCAGGGGACACGGGTTCGTGCCCCGGTCCGGGAAGATCCCACATGCCGCAGAGCGGCTGGGCCCGTGAGCCATGGCTGCTGAGCCTGCGCGTCCGGAGCCTGTGCTCCGCAACGGGAGAGGCCACAACAGTGAGAGGCCCGCGTACCACAAAAAAAAAAAAAAAAAGTTAAAAAAAAAAAGAATCAAAGGCTTGTCTTCACCTAGGACTTTTTACTCTCTTCCTGCGAAACCCTGGACCAAACCCCTGGGCTGTTCAAAAGGGCTCACAATTATGGACACTGGACTCCAGTAAAGAGAAAATTAAGAGGACTGTAGTTCCCTGAAGCAGAAGCTGAAGCAAACATTCTTTTATATCGCTTCTGTAAGACTTTCACCGAAAGATTTTTATTTTTTAAAGACAGACATCATCGTTAAATTAGCACTTAATTTAGCAAACTATGAGGTTTAACTATTTGGGTTAAAATTCAGCAAAGGTTGGATCCTGATACTCCTGAGAATGTCCATGAGAATACAGTATAAATCAAGAGCTTCAAGCTTTTAGTTCTCACTCTACAAGTACTTAAATGGCCAATTCGGAACTTGAAATAGGTACATATTTTCTTCTCCATTTCCAAGCTGGCACTGTTTCTCTTCCTTGTAAAGGACTTTATGTGAGAGTTCTCTGATGAAAGGTATCGCTCTGATAAGTGCAGGTGCTACTGGAACACAGCCCGTCACCACCAGCTCAGACATGAAGAGTTGTATCTACAGATCACAGTGAAATTGAAAAGAGCAGGAGTTGGCCCCATGGAGGGATCTAATGGACCGGCAGCTGTCAGTTCATTGTTTAAACGCTTGCTGTTCCTCAATGGTGAATTTTTTCCCCTAGAAGCTAGCTCAAACCAACATATGACCCTTTTGTATAATCTATATAGACTGCTGGTTTACTGCAGAGCACTTGAAACCGAAAATACAAAAGCTTTCTTTGAGTGTTAAAACGAAACAACTTCTGACTTGCTCTGAAAATGCACATTGTGGAGATTCTTATCTGGATGGGCCTCTGATTTCCAGCCAAGTTTGGAGGAGGATGGTCTAATAATAAACCAGCAAAGCAGTCTGAGTAGTAAATTCACATAAGAGCTTTTCAGAAAATGTGGAGATAAAATCCAAAAGAGAAACTCTCAAAACAATCCCCAAACTAATAAATTTCACTCCTCCACCTCCCCTATGATGAAAATGAAAGCACAAAAGAACAAGCCTCCTTGTATTAGTAAGAGTACGTTATTTTCTTTCTTTGTTTAAAAAAAAAAAAGCACTTTTTAGCTGCTTCTGATTATGTTTAAAACTACATACTGATAGGAGAACATTGGAAAATACCCATAATCCCACCATTCTAAAATAACCATCTTTTTTCTGTAGATATCTACACTGGGTTTTTTTATATGAAAGTTTTATCACACTGTGTGTACAATTTTATAAGAGTAAGTTATTCTTGAAAAGGTAGTGAAGGTCAGTTGAACCTTTGACAAACGTCAACTGTGAAGGTTAGTTGATGACAACAGTTCTCACTTCTCTGATATACTTTCTTCCATGGCTTCTGCCAAATGTAATACATCTTGCAGGATCAAAAGAGACAGTAACACTTTAACAAAGGAAGAGAAAAATCAGTCGAGTTAATGGCACAGAGATTTGGAGCAGAATCAAATCCTGGTCTTAGCCTTTTGACAGTTCCCCTATGTTAGTCAGCAAAAAAATGTGTGAGTTTCTCAATTCATCCTATTTTACCCCCAAATCAATCTAACTTCCCCTTATGTGGGCCCCCAAATGATCATGAATGCAACTAGAAGATGTGCTCTAGATGCAGCTGGCTGAACCCAAATAAAATGTCTATGGCATGTGAGTATGTGCGTATTTGAGCGCGAGTGTGGACACGTGTATTTATGTGTGCATGCACACCTGTGTGCACACACTCATTTGTAATGAACACCCCTAAACAAAAGCATTTTAGTTTCCCGAAGGGCAACACTCAATAATCATGAACTAATTGTGATAAAAACTACCGTTTACTAAGTACTAACTAAGCTCTGTGCTAGTGATGATGCTTGCCTTATCTATAGGCAAATCAATCGATGTGATACACCACATTGACAAAAAGAAAGGAAAAAACCACATGATCATCTCAATAGATGCAGAAAAGGCATTTCACAAAATTCAGCGTCCGTTCATGATAAAACTCTCATCAAAGCGGGTAGAGAGGAAACATATCTCAACATAAAGGCCATTTATGGCAAACCCACAGCCAACATAATATTCAATGGTGAAAAGCTAAAAACCTTCCCGCTAAATTCAGGAACAAGAAAAGGATGCCCACTCTTACCACTTCTAATCAACATAGGATTGGAAGTCCTAGCCACAGCCCTCAGACCGCAAAAAAAAAAGAAATAAAAGGTATCCAAAGTGGAAGGGAAGAGGTAAAACTGTCACTGTGTGTAGGTGACATGATATTCTATACAGAGAACCCTAGTCTCCACACAAAAATTATTAGAAATAAAAAACAAACAACCCAATCAAAAAATGGACAGAAGACCCAAGTAGACGTTTCTCAAAGAAGACATACAGATGGCTAAAAAGCACATGAAAAGTTGCTCAACGTTGCTAATTATTAGAGAAACACAAACCAAAACTGCAATGAGGTATTATCTCACACGGTTCAGAATGGCCATCATCAAAATGTCTACAAGTAATAAATGCTGAAGAGGGTGTGAAGAAAAGGGAACCCTCCTACACTGTTGGTGGGAATGTAAGTTGGTACAACCACTACAGAAAACAGTATGGAGTTTCCTTAAAAAACTAAAAATAGAACTGCCATATGACGCAGCAATCTCACTCCTGGACATATACCTGGAGAAAACCATAATTCAAAAAGACACATGCACCCCAATGTTCATTGCAGCACTGTTTACAACAGCCAAGACATGGGAGCAACCTAAATGTTCATCGGCAGATGAATGGATAAAGAAAATGTGGTAATATATAGAATGGAATATTACTCAGCCACAAAAAAGAATGAAATAATGCCATTTGCAGCAACAGGGATAGATCTAGAGATTATCATACTAGGTGAAGTAAGTCAGATAGAGAAAAAGTATCACATGATATCACTTATATGTAGAATCTTTAAAAAATGATACAAATGAACTTACAAAACAGAAACAGACTCACAGGCTTCAAAAACAAACTTATGGTTACCAAAGGGGAAAGGGGGTGAGCAGGAGGGATAAATTAGGAAGTTGGGATTAACATATATACACTACTATATATAAAATAGATAATCGGGCTTCCCTGGTGGCGCAGTGGTTGAGAGTCCACCTGCCGATGCAGGGGACACGGGTTTGTGCCCCGGTCCGGGAAGATCCCACATGCCGCGGAGCGGCTGGGCCCGTGAGCCATGGCCACTGAGCCTGCGTGTCCGGAGACTGTGCTCCACAACGGGATAGACCACCACAGTGAGAGGTCCGCGTACCGCAAAAAAAAAAAAAAGATAATCAACAAGGACCTAGTATATAGCACAGGGAACTCTACTCACTACTCCGTAATAGCCTACATGGGAAAATAATCTGAAAAAGAATAGATACATGTATAACTAAGTCACTTTCCTGTACACCTTAAACTAACACAACATTGTAAATCAACTATACTCCAATATAAAATTAAAAAAATTTTAATTAATAAAAGCTATTAGAACTAATGAATTCATAAAGGTAGCAGGATGCAATAGATTCCTGTATATCAATCTTGTATTTCTATACACTAATAATGAACTATCAGAAAAAGTAAAAAGAAAAAAATCCCACTCAAAATTGCATCAAAAACAAAATACCTAAGAGTGAACTTAAACACAGAGGTGAAAGACCTATATACTGAAAACTATAAAAGAATGATAAAGGAAACTGAAGATGATTCAAAGAAATGGAAAGATATACCATGCTCTTGGATTGGAAGAATTAATATTGTTAAAATGGCCATTTTACCCAAAGCAATCTACAGATTTAATGCAATCTTTATAAAAATATCCATGACATTTTTCACAGAACTAGAACAAATAATAATACAATTTATATGGAACCACAAAAGACCTAGAATTGCCAAACAATCCTGAGGAAAAAAGAACAAAGCTGGAGGTATAACCCTTCCAGACTTCAGACTATACTACAAAGCTACAGTAATCAAAATAGTGTGGTACTGGCACAAAAACAGACACAAAAATCAATGGACCAGAATAGAGAGCCCAGAAATAAACTCACACATGTATGGTCAATTAATCTACAACAAAGGAGGCAAGAATATACAATGGAGAAAAGCAAGTCTCTTCAACAAGTAGTGTCGGGAAATCTGGAGAGCTACATGTAAATCAATAAAATTAGGACATTCCCTCACACCTTATACAAAACTAAACTTGAAATGGTTTAAAGACCTAAAGGTAAGATATGACACCATAAAATTCCTAGAAGAGAACATAGGAGAAATACTGTTTGACATAAACTGTAGCACTATTTTCTTAGATCAGTCTCCCAAGGCAAAAGAAACAAAAGCAAAAATAAATAAATGGGACCTAATCAAACTTAAAAGCTTTAGCTGCATAGCACAGGGAGATCAGTTTGGTGCTTTGTGACCACCTAGAGGGGTGGGATAGGGAGGGTGGGAGGGAGATGCAAGAGGGAGGAGATATGGGGATATACATATATGTATAGCTAATTCACTTTGTTATAAAGCAGAAACTAACACACCATTGTAAAGCAATTATACGCCAATAAAGATGTTAAAAAAAATAAACTTAGGGGCTTCCCTGGTGGCGCAGTGGTTGAGAGTCCACCTGCCAATGCAGGGGACACGGGTTCGTGCCCTGGTCCGGGAAGATCCCACACGCCGTGGAGCGGCTGGGCCCGTGAGCCATGGCCGCTGAGCCTGCACGTCTGGAGCCTGTGCTCCGCAACGGGAGAGGCCACAATAGTGAGAGGCCCGCGTACCACAAGAAAAATAAAAATAATAAAAAATAATAAATAAATAAACTTAAAAGCTTTTGCACAGCAAAGGAAACCATAAACAAAATGAAAAGACAGCCTAGGGAATGGGAGAAAATATTTGAAAACGATGTGACCGACAAGGGCTTAATTTCCAAAATATACAAACAGCTCACACAACTCAATATCAAAAAACAAACAATCCAATCAAAAAATGGGTGGAAGATCTAAATAGACATTTTTCCAGAGAAGACATACAGATGGCCAACAAGTACATGAAAAGATACTCAACATCACTAAGCACAGAAATGCAAATCAAAACTACAATGAGGTATCACCTCACACTGGTCAGAATGGCTATCATCAAAAATCTACAAATAATAAATGTTGGAGAGGATGTAAAGAAAAGGGAACCCTCCTACGCTGTTGGTGGGAACGTAAATTGGTGCAGCCACTATGGAAAACAGTATGGAGGTTCCTTAAAAAACTAAAAATAGAATTACCATATGATCCAGCAATTCCACTCCTAGGTATATATGCGGAAAAAAATGAAAACTCTAATTCGAAAAGATACATGCATCCCAATGTTCACAGCAACACTATTTACAGGGACTTCCCTGGTGGTCCAGTGGTTAAGACTCTGTGCTTCCACTGCAGGGGGTGTGGGTTCAATCCCTGGTCAGGGAACTAAGATCCCACAGGCTGCGAGGCAATGCCAAAAAATAAAAATTAAAAAAAGAAAGAAACCAGCTTAACCCAACTTCTTAAAGATACAAATTAGTTTGATATTTTTGTGTTATATTTTCAGTATATTTATGATCTAAGTTCTGTACTTACCCCATACAAGGACACGATACAACGTGGTTTTCAATGGCAGACAAGATCTAAAAAGCAAAAGAAAAGTTAGAACCTTGGAAGGACAAAGGTTTTACATATTTTCATGACATATTCCATAATTTAACAATTATCATTGACTTAGGCAAGGATCTTAATATTACAAATCTGCAAAAAGTTTTCTCTGACTAGCTTACAAATCTGTTAGAACATTTTGGATTTTATTTTCCGTCAAAAAATTTCACACACAGGAAATTCATGGATCTTTAATGTCTTTCATAAAAAGATAATTTGAATTCAATTACACTTTACAAGATTAATTGTTAGAACTGGGTGCTGAGAAAAGATTGAAGACTAATTCTGAAAATACAGCATTGCTTAGTTCATTGTGGATAACAGTTAAAAATAAATATCCTGAGCTTGCTGAAATTGCCTTAAAATAACTTGTTCTACTTTCCTCACCACTCATACGTAAGATTGACCGCTCTACCATGAGTGCTATTAAAACAAAACATAAACATTTTAGATATGCATTATGCCCTATGAGGAATGGTCTCTAGTTAATAAGCAAGAAACAAGCTCATTTGTAACATTAGAAAATCAAATACTGATACAATGTTCATTTAAAAATGTGCATAGGCATTTAATATGAGGAATTACTACTTCACTCAACTTGTGTTTAGCTGTGATTGTGGAATAACAAAAAGCTAGGTGTAATAGTAACTATATTAATCACCTACATGCATACCCTTTCATAAACATGTCTGGTTTCTGTAATTCTTTTGCTTTTTATGTTATACTTGCTTTGATTATATTTATTGAAATATAATTGATGTTTCTTGAATCTAATAAAACAGTTAGGCTTGGATTTTATGTCTTTTTTATTTTAGTTTATAGGATTTTACTGTTTTTTGGGTGGTTTTTTTTTTTTTTTTTTTTTGCGGTACGCAGGCCTCTTGTTGTGGCCTCTCCCGCTGCGGAGCACAGGCTCCGGACGTGCAGGCTCAGCGGCCATGGCATGTGGGATCTTCCCGGACCGGGGCACGAACCCGTGTCCCCTGCATCGGCAGGCAGACTCTCAACCACTGCGCCGCCAGGGAAGCCCAGATTTTATTGTATTTTTACAAAAGTATCGATATGCTATGAGCTGGAAGTTTTTAACGTCTAATAATTTACCACAGATAGCTTGAGAAGCACTGCCCTAATTGCTTCCACTTAGGAACCATGTTGGCCAACCAGGGAATCTGCATCCATCTCAGTCTTTTAGATTTGGGCTGGTCCAACTCACTCAACTGAATCCTAGAAGGTTTGGATCAAAGGATTTAGCACAAATTGTTCCCTGGCATCCATGCACTCAATCCTGTTTATATAGACTCAATTGCCTGACCCTCTTTAACCCCCATGTCCCATCCCAGGACCCCAAACCAAAAAGGAAGCATGACAGAGTCATTCAGGCTATTGAGAAACGCTGACGGAAATATCTTTCCTTGTTTTCCTTTAAGAACATAGATGGAATGCACTGGGCTGAGGCAGAGGAGGTAAGCTGAAAATCAAGTTGACAAGGAGAAAAATGTTAAGAATAGAGCAGAAATTAATTATTAGAGAAATGCAAATCAAAACTACAAAGAGATATTGCCTCACACCAGTCAGAATGACCATCATGAAAAAATCTACAAACAATAAATGCTGGAGAGGGTGTGGCGAAAAGGGAACCCTCCTACACTGTTGGTGGGAATGTAAATTGATACAGCCACTATGGAGAACAGTATGGAGGTTCCTTAAAAAACTAAAACTAGAGCTATCATATGATCCAGCAATCCCACTCCTGGGCGTATACCCAGAGAAAACCATAATGAAAAGAGTCATTTACCACAATGTTCATTGCAGCTCTATTTACAATAGCCAGGACATGGAAGCAACCTAAGTGTCCATCAACAGATTAATAGATAAAGAAGATGTGGCACATATATACAATGGAATATTACTCAGCCATTCAAAAGAATGAAATAAAGCCATTTGTGGCAACATGGATGGACCTAGAGATTATCATACTAAGTGAAGTAAGACACAGAAAGACAAATATCATATGATATTGCTTATATATGGAATCTAAAAAGAAATGATACAAGTGACCTTATTTACAAAACGGAAACAGACTCACAGACTTAGAGAACGAACTTATGGTTACCAGGGAAGAAGGGTAACAGGTAAGGATAGATTGGGAGTTTGGGATTGACATGTACACACTGATGTATTTAAAACAGATAACCAACAAGGGAAAGAAAAGAATGAATAAACAACCTGTGGTATATTAATGAAATACTACTTAGCAATAAAAAGGGTAAGACCACTTGTGCAATCCAGTAAGATAGATGAATCTCACAAACATTTTGCTATGCAAAACAAGATGGAAGACGCGGAGATCACCTTCCTCCCCACAGATACACCAGAAATACATCTACACGTGGAACAACTCCTACAGAGCACTTACTAAACGCTGGCAGAAGACCTCAGAACTCCCAAAAGGCAAGGAACCCCCCCACGTACCTGGGTAGGGCAAAAGAAAAAAATAAACAGAAACAAAAGGATAGGGACGGGTCCTGCACCAGCAGGAGACAGCTGTGAAGGAGGAAAAGTGTCCACACACTAGGAAGCCCCTTCGCGGGCGGAGACTTCGGGTGGCGGAGTGGGGGAGCTTGGGAGCCACGGAGGAGAGCACAGCAACAGGGGTGCGGAGGGCAAAGCGGAGAGATTCCAGCGCAGAGGATCGGGCCGACCGGCACTCACCAGCCGAGAGGCTTCTCTGCTCGCCCGCTGGGGCAGGCGGGGCTGGGAGCTGAGGCTCCGGCTTCTGTCGGAGCGCCGGGAGAGGACTGGGGTTGGCGGCGTGAACACAGCCTGCAGGGCGTTGGTGCACCGCAGCTGGCCGGGAGGGAGTCGGGGGCGGGGGGGGGGGGGTCTGGACCTGCCGAGGAGGCAAGAGACTTTTTCTTCCCTCTTTGTTTCCTGGTGCGCGAGGAGAGGGGATTGAGAGCGCTGCTTGGAGGAGCTCCAGAGACGGGCGCGAGTCGCGGCTAAAAGTGCGGAGCCCAGAGACAGACATGAGACGCTAGGGCCGCTGCTGCCGCCACCGGGAGGCCTGTGTGCGAACACGGGTCACTGTCCACACCCCCTTCCGGGGGGCCTGTGCGGCCTGCCACTGCCGGGGCCCCGGGATCCCGGGACGGCTCCCCCGGGAGAGCGCACGGCGCGCCTCAGGCTAGCAGCGTCACGCCGGCCTCTGCCTCCGCGGGCCCGCCCCCGCACAACGTGACCCTCCCTTCCCCACCCCCACCCACCCCCCCCCCCCCCCCCCCCCCCCGGCCTGAGTGAGCCAGAGCTTCCGAATCAGCGGCTCCTTTAACCCCGTCCTGTCTGAGCAAAGAACAGACGCCCTCCGGCGACCTACACGCACAGGCGGGGCCAAATCCAAAGCTGAGCCCCTGGGAGCTGTGAGAACAAAGAAGAGAAAGGGAAATCACTCCCAGTAGCCTCAGAAGCAGCGGATTAAAGCTCCACAATCAACTTGATGTACCCTGCATCTGTGGAATACATGAATAGACAACGAATCATCCCAAATTAAGGAGCCCTGTGGATGAAAGGCTCTTGGTGCTGCAGCCAGGAGTCAGTGCTGTGCCTCTGAGGTGGGAGAGCCAACTTCAGGACACTGGTCCGCAAGAGGCCTCCCAGCTGCACATAATATCAAACAGCGAAAATCTCCGAGAGATCTCCATCTCAACGCCAGCACCCAGCTTCACTCAACGACCAGCAAGCTACAGTGCTGGACATCCTATGCGAAACAACTAGCAAGACAGGAACACAACCCCACCCATTAGCAGAGAGGCTGCCTAAAATCATAATAAGTCTACAGACACCCCAAAACACACCACCAGACGTGGACCTGCCCACCAGAAAGACAACATCCAGCCTCATCCACCAGAACACAGGCACTACTCCCCTCCACCAGGAAGCCTACACAAACCACTGAAACAATCTTAGCCACTGGGGACAGACACAGAAAACAACAGGAACTACGAATCTTCAGCCTGCAAAAAGGAGACCCCAAACACAGTAAGATAAGCAAAATGAAAAGACAGAAAAACACACAGCAGATGAAGAAGCAAGATAAAAACCCACCAGACCTAACAAATGAAGAGGAAATAGGCAGTCTACCTGAAAAAGAATTCAGAATAATGATAGTAAACATGACCCAAAATCTTGGAAATAGAATAGACAAAATGCAAGAATCAGTTAACAAGGACCTAGAAGAACTAAAGATGACACAAACAATGATGAACAACACAATAAATGAAATGAAAAATACTCTAGATGGGATCAATAGCAGAATAACTGAAGCAGAAGAACGGATAAGTGACCTGGAAGATAAACTAGTGGAAATAACTACTGCAGAGCAGAATAAAGAAAAAAGAATGAAGAGAACTGAGGACAGTCTCAGAGACCTCTGGGACAACATTAAACGCACCAACATTCGAATTATAGGGGTTCCAGAAGAAGAAGAGAAAAAGAAAGGGACTGAGAAAATATTTGAAGAGATTATAGTTGAAAACTTCCCTAATATGGGAAAGGAAATAGTTCAAGTCCAGGAAGCACAGAGAGTCCCATACAGGATAAATCCATGGAGAAATACGCCAAGACACATATTAATCAAACTGTCAAAAATTAAATACAAAGAAAATATATTAAAAGCAGCAAGGGAAAAACAACAAATAACACACAAGGGAATCCCCATAAGGTTAACAGCTGATCTTTCAGCAGAAACTCTGCAAGCCAGAAGGGAGTGGCAGGACATACTGAAAGTGTTGAAGGAGAAAAACCTGGAACCAAGATTACTCTACCCAGCAAGGATCTCAATCAGATTTGATGGAGAAATTAAAACCTTTACAGACAAGCAAAAGCTGAGAGAGTTCAGCACCACCAAACCAGCTCTACAACAACTGCTAAAGGAACTTCTCTAGGCAAGAAACACAAAAGAAGGAAAAGGCCTACAATAACGAACCCAAAACAATTAAGAAAATGGGAATGGGAACACACATATCGATAATTACCTTAAATGTAAATGGACTAAATGCTCCCACCAAAAGACACAGATTGGCTGAATGGATACAAAAACAAGACGCATATATTTGCTGTCTACAAGAGACCCACTTCAGACCTAGAGACACATACAGACTGAAAGTGAGGGGATGGAAAAAGGTATTTCATGCAAATGGAAACCAAAAGAAAGCTGGAGTAGCAATTCTCATATCAGACAAAATAGACTTTAAAACAAAGACTATTAGAAGAGACAAAGAAGGACACTACATAATGATCAAGGGATCGATCCAAGAAGAAGATATAACAATTGTAAATATTTATGCACCCAACATAGGAGCACCTCAATACATAAGGCAGATACTGACAGCCATAAAAGGGGAAATCGACAGTAACACAATCATAGTAGGGGACTTTAACACCCCACTTTCACCAAGGGACAGATCATCCAAAATGAAAATAAATAAGGAAACACAAGCTTTAAATGATACATTAAACGAGATGGACTTCATTGATATTTATAGGACATTCCATCCAAAAACAACAGAATACACATTTTTCTCAAGTGCTCATGGAACATTCTCCAGGATAGATCATATCTTGGGTCACAAATCAAGCCTTGGTAAATTTAAGACAATTGAAATTGTATCAAGTATCTTTTCCGACCACAACGCTATGAAACTAGATATCAATTACAGGAAAAGATCTGTAAAAAATACAAACACATGGAGGCTAAACAATACACTACTTAATAACGAAGTGATCATGGAAGAAATCAAAGAGGAAATCAAAACATACCTAGAAACAAATAACAATGGAGACACGACGACTCAAAATCTATGGGATGCAGCAAAAGCAGTTCTAAGAGGGAAGTTTATAGCAATACAATCCTACCTTAAAAAACAGGAAACATCTCGAATAAACGACCTAACCTTGCACCTAAAGCAATTAGAGAAAGAAGAACAAAAAAACCCCAAAGTTAGCAGAAGGAAAGAAATCATAAAAATCAGATCAGAAATAAATGAAAAAGAAATGAAGGAAACGATAGCAAAGATCAATAAAGTTAAAAGCTGGTTCTTTGAAAGGATAAACAAAATTGATAGACCATTAGCCAGACTCATCAAGAAAAAAAGGGAGAAGACTCAAATCAATAGAAATGAAAAAGGAGAAGTAACAACTGACACTGCAGAAATACAAAAGATCATGAGAGATTACTACAAGCAACTCTATGCCAATAAAATGGACAACCTGGAAGAAATGGACAAATTCTTAGAAAGGCACAACCTGCCAAGACTGAATCAGGAAGAAATAGAAAATATGAACAGACCAATCACAAGCACTGAAATTGAAACTGTGATTAAAAATCTTCCAACAAGCAAAAGCCCAGGACCAGATGGCTTCACAGGCGAATTCTATCAAACATTTAGAGAAGAGCTATCACCTATCCTTCTCAAACTCTTCCAAAATATAGCAGAGGGAGGAACACTCCCCAACTCATTCTACGAGGCCACCATCACCCTGATACCAAAACCAGACAAGGATGTCACAAAGAAAGAAAACTACAGGCCAATATCACTGATGAACCTAGATGCAAAAATCCTCAACAAAATACTAGCAAACAGAATCCAACAGCACATTAAACAGATCATACACCATGATCAAGTGGGGTTTATTCCAGGAATGCAAGGATTCTTCAATATACGCAAATCTATCAATGTGATACACCATATTAACAAATTGAAGGAGAAAAACCATATGATCATCTCAATAGATGCAGAGAAAGCTTTTGACAAAATTCAACACGCATTTATGATAAAAACCCTGCAGAAAGTAGGCATAGAGGGAACTTTCTTCAACATAATAAAGGCCATATATGACAAACCCACAGCCAACATCATCCTCAATGGTGAAAAACTGAAAGCATTTCCACTAAGATCAGGAACAAGACAAGGTTGTCCACTCTCACCACTCTTATTCAACGTAGTTTTGGAAGTTTTAGCCACAGCAATCAGAGAAGAAAAGGAAATAAAAGGAATCCAAATTGGAAAAGAAGAAGTAAAGCTGTCACTCTTTGCAGATGACATGATAGTATACATAGAGAATCCTAAAGATGCTACCAGAAAACTACTAGAGCTAATCAATGAATTTGGTAAAGTAGCAGGATACAAAATTAATGCACAGAAATCTCTGGCACAGAAATCTCTGGCATTAATGCACAGAAATCTCTGGCATTCACAAATCCACAAGTCACTAAGGATGAAAAATCTGAAAGTGAAATCAAGAAAACACTCCCTTTTACCATTGCAACAAAAAGAATAAAATATCTAGGAATAAACCTACCTAAGGAGACAAAAGACCTGTATGCAGAAAATTATAAGACACAGATGAAAGAAATTAAAGATGATACAAATAGATGGAGAGATATACCATGTTCTTGGATTGGAAGAATCAACATTGTGAAAATGACTCTACTACCCAAAGCAATCTACAGATTCAATGCAATCCCTATCAAACTACCACTGGCATTTTTCACAGAACTGGAACAAAAAATTTCACAATTTGTATGGAAACACAAAAGACCCCGAAGAGCCAAAGCAATCTTGAGAACGAAAAACGGAGCTGGAGGAATCAGGCTTCCTGACTTCAGACTATACTACAAAGCTACAGTAATCAAGACAGTATGGTACTGGCACAAAAACAGAAATATAGATCAATGGAACAGGATAGAAAGCCCAGAGATAAACCCACGCACATATGGTCACCTTATCTTTGACAAAGGAGGCAGGAATGTACAGTGGAGAAAGGACAGCCTATCAATAAGTGGTGCTGGGAAAACTGGACAGCTACATATAAAAGTATGAGATTAGATCACTCCCTAACACCATACACAAAAATAAGCTCAAAATGGATTAAAGACCTAAATGTAAGGCCAGAAAGTCTCAAACTCTTAGAGGAAAACCTAGGCAGGACACTCTATGACATAAATCACAGCAAGGTCCTTTTTGACCCACCTCCTAGAGAAATGGAAATAAAAACAAAAGTAAACAAATGGGACCTAACGAAACTTAAAAGCTTTTGCGCAGCAAAGGAAACCATAAAGAAGACCAAAAGACAACCCTCAAAATGGGAGAAAATATTTGCAAATGAAGCAACTGACAAAGGATTAATCTCCAAAATTTATAAGCAGCTCATGCAGCTTAATAACAAAAAAACAAACAACCCAATCCAAAAATGGGCAGAAGACCTAAATAGACATTTCTCCAAAGAAGATATACAGTGTGCCAACAAGCACATGAAAGAATGCTCAACATCATTAATCATTAGGGAAATGCAAATCAAAACTACAATGAGATATCATCTCACACCAGTCAGAATGGCCATCATCAAAAAATCTAGAAACAATAAATGCTGGAGAGGGTGTGGAGAAAAGGGAACCCTCTTACACTGTTGGTGGGAATGTAAATTGATACAGCCACTGTGGCGAACAGTATGGAGGTTCCTTAAAAAACTACAAATAGAACTACCATATGACCCAGCAATCCCACTACTGGGCATATACCCTGAGAAAACCATAATTCAAAAAGAGTCATGTACCAAAATGTTCATTGCAGCTCTATTTACAATAGCCCAGAGATGGAAACAACCTAAGTGTCCATCATCGGATGAATGGATAAAGAAGATGTGGCACATATATACAATGGAATATTACTCAGCCATAAAAAGAAACGAAATTGAGCTATTTGTAATGAGGTGGATGGACCTAGAGTCTGTCATACAGAGTGAAGTAAGTCAGAAAGAGAGAGATAAATACCGTATGCTAACACATATATATGGAATGTAAGAAAAAAAATGTCATGAAAAACCTAGGGGTGAAACAGGAATGAAGACACAGACTTACTAGAGAATGGACTTGAAGCTATGGGGAGGGGGAAGGGTAAACGGTGACAAAGCGAGAGAGAGGCATGGATATATATACACTACCAAACATAAGGTAGATAGCTAGTGGGAAGCAGCCGCATAGCACAGGGAGATCAGCTCGGTGCTTTGTGACCACCTGGAGGGGTGGGATAGGGAGGGTGGGAGGGAGGGAGACGCAAGAGGGAGGAGATATGGGGATATATTATATGTATAGCTGATTCACTTTGTTATAAAGCAGAAACTAACACCCCATTGTAAAGCAATTATACTCCAATAAAGATGTTAAAATAAAAAAAAAAACAAGATGTACTAATTAGTGTAAATACTGTATGATTCCATTATTATTGAGAAAAATTTGCATATAGGCTTTGGATTAGAAAAAAAAAGAATAGAGCAGAAACTAATGATTATAAGGAATCTTGCCACCAAGGAACAAGAAGAGGCCAGAGACCTGTTGGACCTTGGGAGAAAGCTTTGGCTTCTCCTTCCAGATACCACTTGGAAGGAGCCCTTCAGCATTCCCTTGGCTCCCTGGAGAAGCGCTCAGAGATTTGGTAATAGATTCTCCACACTCCAAACAACATACACGGAAAACACAAATCCTCAACAGCTGCACACATGAAACCTCTAACTTCTGTATTACTGGGCACCTCTCATGAACCAGGCACTTTATAGGAATCAACTCTATACTGCTTACAACCATCCAATGAGCTCAATATTCTTAGCCATATTTTACAGGTGAGATAAATGAGACCCCAAGAATGTAAGGAGGTTACTTACCCTCCAGTCCACCATCTCTTCTCTTACTACATCATTGTCCCACCCCGGCTGCCCCTACCACCCTTTGCCTGGGTTCTGCTCATCTTTCATAACCCAGCATAGACCTGGGGTTCTCAGCTTGGGCTTCATCTCGCAATCACCTGAGGAGCTTTAAAAAAGCTTTGCTATCTGGGTGCCACGCCCAGGGAGTCTGATTTTCATTGATCTAGCATGCGTCCAATTTAATCATAATTACTCAGCTTTTAAAAATCCTACATAATTCTAATGTTCACCCAAAGCTGAAGACCGGTGGCCTTGACAGTATCAAAGCTGAGTTAGGGGCCACTTTTCTGTGAGCCTACAGCGCCTTATCTTTATTCAGTCATTCATTCATTTTTTTACAATTACCTGTTATCAAATTTAACTTCATGGTATTGTTATTGCCTGTTGCCCACTGTAAGTGTTAAACCATTGAAGGCAGGGACACTCCAGTTCATGTTTGTTCATTCACTCCTTCACTAACTCAGCAAGTACTTATTGAGTGTCTACTATGAGTCCGGCTCTGCGCTAGTAGGTGGGAACACAACAGTGAACAAGGGGCCACATACAGAGTTTACTGAAGGAAATAGAATAAGAAGACAATGTATGTGTTCTTGTTTTCTACTGTCATATAACAAACAACCCAAACTTAGCGGACTACAGTGTGTCTCAGCCTGCAAGTTCAAGCTCTTTCCAGAGCTGTGCCAACAGCTGCCTCTTGGGCACCCCTCACCTAGGAGTGCACAGAGCAATGATGCACTCATCACTGCATCAGGAGGATGCATCTGGAAAAAGGTCTGGAAGAGGGGTAAGAACCCTTTAGCCAAGGGATTCTTGTATCCCAGATATCTTGAGCAGGACTGGCTACATCATGTGTGTGGCCCAGTGCAAAATGAAAAGGCACACAAAGCAGGAAAAAAGTGCTAAGGGTCCTAAAATACAAAGCTTGCTCCTTTCTTCCACGGTCTCCCGCAACTTGCCATGGTGTTGTTTATTTGCTATTTAGTACCATTCTAAGAAAAATTAAAATTTAAAATTATTAGCATGACTTTTACCATTCATCTTTATATTGTGCAATGCCAGTTTGAGATGCAAATATAAGAGATTTTAACTCACATGAAGAATCATCAAAATTATATAATTCCTATTTTATAACCAGTATGTACATTTGTATCTCATTCTTACCAGAACAATGGAAAGCCTGTGCAAAATTAACTCAACCATTTCTATTTCACTTCTTGATATATGCACATTCTACCAGTACTCTCTACCTTCAGGTAGAACTAAAAGGAATAGGAATTATGAGTTTTTCCCTTTCCTTCTATGTCTTCATTTTCAGCAAAAGTAGTTCATTAATACAGGAAAGTAAATGAGCAAGAAAGGATATGATAGGGTTCTTTGGTCATTTGTGCTTTCTTAGAATTGCCCTCTTTCTGCATTTGAAGCACGTGCTAGTTCAAATAGGAAGCCTGGCTTCTCCAGGTTGTTTGTGCCTCACTTCCTTCCACAGATGTAACACATTCACCCAGTACTTGCTTTGAGTCTCACTGTACTCCCACACGTGCAGGCCCACCAGAATCCTGCACTCACAGGGCATTGCAAACGCTATTTGCTAAAGCGGTGGCAATGAGCAGCAGAGATGGATGACACAGGAGACACAGTGTATCTCCTCTGCTCACGTGCATGTCCACTGTCCCATTCGACTTCATCCACAAAACACAAGTTCTAAAATAAAATTATTAAGAATTTCAAGACAGTAACAGCAGAGCATTAAATCAAGGGTGGGCCTTTTTTGTTATTTTTTAAAATTTATTCAAGTATAGTTGATTTACAATGTTGTGTTAATTTCTGCTGTACAAAGTGATTCAGTTATACATATATATATATACACACACACACACACACATATACATATACTCATTCTTTTTCATATTCTTTTCCATTATGGTTTATCACAGGATATTGAATATAGTTCCCTGTGTAGGGTGGACCTTTCTGAGCACAGGGCCCTGTATGACTGCACAGGTGGCGTATGCCCATGAAACTGGCCCTGACCCAGAGTTTGGTCTAGAAGGGTGGGGGAAAAGGCTCTCAACGCACACAAGCTCTCAGTGGATTGAGCTTCTCGGCGGGCGTATTTCCTTGGTCCCATGGACTCCGCACCTCCTGGTGAGGGCTGTGACCAAAAGAATACCTAAGTGGGACCCTCCCTTGGGCAGGTTCCAGGGCAGGAACCCTGTTCCTTGTGCCAGGTCTAAAGGTAAAATAGATGGTGACTTCCACTCCAAAAGGAAAGATGGTGAGAGTGACAGGTTTGGGGCTAAGAGTTACTGTGTCCTCAACCAAACATACTGTCCAGACTTAATACATATTCATGAATAAATGAATGCACACTGGGAATGCAGGCCTACACTCAAAGACAACTCTCCCTCCTGTTAATTAAAATGTGACTTTACATGGGCCCTAATTGTGTACCATTCATTGTGTGCTATCACACCACACAAAGAACCACCAAAGCACCATCTTTCGTCTTCCTCTTTACATATATAACTTTTTTAATTACCCAAACTAACAAAATACTGAGCTCTATGCTTTCTTGCCTCAATTATGTTTTTCATCATTATGTTCCTTCTTCAACCTTGAGATTTACTTTTCTTCAATTGCATTCCCCACATCTGGGTTACAAACCATTCTGTTGATACAGTAAATGCATATGATAAGGAAATGAGCATTTTAACTCTCTAAAACTCAGGCAATATTTGAACAAACAAATCACAAGGCCATTCAAAAATCACTTTTTTTCATTGAATAGATTCATACAGAACTAGTAAGGAGTTAACACTAAGAAAGAAAATGTTGCTCGTCTATATTTCTTTTCTTGATGAACTGGGCTGAAGTATTTGAATCCCATTGTATGCATTTTTTCAGTTTGGTTAGGACAAAGAATCTGCCAAAAATGTCCCACCACCAAATAAAACTATTCACAATTTGCTGAAAGAAAATAACCCACTAACGAACTTTGAACTTTAACAAGAGCGACACTTACCATTGCCACCTGCCCTGTTCACTTTCACAGGTCTAATAGGTTGAATAAATATTGCCTCTAGTTTCTCTTTCTGTTTTGATTATCGTGTTTTAACCAGGTACCTTGTACTTGGTATCGAAAATCTCAATGGATGCCTGGGAGTACCTAACCTTTATAAAGAAAAAATATTATTATTTCCTACTCTACTTTGAAGGCTTCAGAAACTCTCACTTTACTTTCATGACTGAATTCTCTCAACCCCGGGCTTTTTTCTTCAAAAAGGTGGGTCTTGGTTCATAGACCTAACTCTTGTCTAGTTCACATATATAATTTCCATTGTCTTCAACAATTCTAAGGCAGTCTAATCAACAGAGATAATCCTGGATTTTTAAAAAGCTATGCTAATTGCTCTAATTCCTTTTATTCACTAAATCCTTTGTTTCACCCTTCCTTGAAAGAGAATGGTAATTTTTCTTTCAGAATCAATAAACTCTCCCAGAGTCATTGAAGATTCCAGAAAAGGCTGTCAGGTAAAATTTTTATTTTATCTTAACTTCTTTCCATATTCATTGATCCCACTAGCTCAAAGACACAAAAACAAGACTGGATCTGAAAAATAAAATAAAATACTGCCACCAGAGCACAAAGTAATTAGTTCGCCACCTCTAGCGCAAGTGGTTGGCCTGTTTTTGATGCATAGGTAGCTCTCAGTCATGATTTGCTGATTCTTTGATTGATGTTTAAAAAACAAGTGCCTGAGAGGAAATCTGAAAAATTCCTATGATTGTATCCCTTCCAACTGTAGGAAATACATGATTTTCTATAAATCACTTTCAAAATATGTTGTGTCATTCTCAGGTTTCAGAGAAAGGCAATTTGGACCACTTCTCCAGCAATTTGGGAGGAAATGTGACCAATGACAAAGTAGTTCAACAGCAAATAATATTCACAAACGTTTAGTGAGAAGTAGCTACGGGCCAGCCACCTCACAAGGCACCGACATATAAGGACACATATGATCGAGTCCTTGACTTCTAAGAGTTTAGAGTGAAGTGGAAGAAACAGTAGTATAAATAATCGTCATGAAACGTGCAGAGTAATAATCCAAGCATGTGCAGAGTAGTACAGGGGCATAGAGGCCCAATATCAGTAGATGGAGATTCAGTAGAGTGGTTCAGAGCACAGGCTCTGGAGTCCAACTGGGTTTGAACCCCAGATCTGTGATTCACTGTGTGATCTTGCAAGCTACTTTGCCTCTCTATGCCTCAGTTTCCTCCTCTGTAATAGTGATAACCACAGTACCTATTTCATAGGGTCATTGTGAAGACTAAACAAGTAACTGAGAAAAGTGTCTGGAACATAGCACTCAATAACTATTATTCATTATTAATATTATCAGGTTATACATAAAAGAGAGCCTGAGACTTGACCTACAAAAGAAGACAGAGGACCACCTATAGGGGTGGGATAGGGAGGGTGGGAGGGAGACGCAAGAGGGAGGGGATATGGGGATATATGTATGCGTATAGCTGAGTCACTTTGTTATACAGCAGAAACTAACACACCATTGTAAAGCAATTATACTCCAATAAAGATGTTTAAAAAAAAAGTAGACACAGAAATACAAGCTTCATGTTATAGGCATGTTTGGTGAATGCCAAGTTAACTCTGTGGCTGGAGAACAGATTAACAGAATGGAAATGTGAGAACAGCACACACTGCTCTGGACTATGACATACATGAATCTTAGTTCTGCTACTCACTCACTAGCTGGGTACCCGGGCAAGTTAACCTGGCATGAAAACAGTAGGTGCTCAATATATGGGAACCAGTATTACTAGGAGCATATGGGAGAAGATGCCTTGAGATTGGCACTGAAAGTCTGGCTCAGTTTAGATTGTGGAGGGCACATACGTTTCATGTGTTACTCAACTATTGCTGCAGTAATGCTGTGTAACGAACAACCCCAAAAATGTTAGTAGCTTATGACAACAAGCATATTTTCGAACTCACAGGTGGGTCAGCTGAGGTTTGGCTTATTTGGGTTCAATTTTGCTGGGCCTGCTTGGGTTAAGCTGGGCTTGGCACCAGGCTACAAACCAGTTCTGCTTCACATGTGTTATTCTGGGACCTATAGCCACCTGTACAGAGCATACACTTCTGGGCATGCATTTCTCTTGACAATAGCTGAAGCCAGAGAGGGGGACCCAAACCATATAAGCACATTTAAAGTCTGCTCACATCACATCAGTCAAGATTCCATTGACCCATGCAAGTCAATGGGAGAGTATACTGAGTTCACATTATGGCAAGAATTGCAAAGTCACATGGCAAAGGCTGCGGATGTATAATTCTATTATAGGGAGAGTGAAGAATTAGAAACAATAATGTGTATAACTGAATCTCTTTGCTGTACAGCAGAAATTAACACAACACTGTAAATCAACTATACTTCAATAAAATATATTTTTAAAAAAGAATTAGGAGCAACAATCCAATCGACATGTTTAGGAGTCTTCATTCATTCTCTAGATTAAAAGATCCATGAAAGATATGTTAAGGAAATGAAATGATTAGATCCAAATTTTGGAATGTTCATCCTGGTGGTTATATGGAAGGTGAATGGGGTGAGGAAGGACTGGAGGCACTGGGACAAGTGCTTCTAATTCATGGACTGGACCATGACCATGGACCATGGTTAGGATATGGGATCACATGAAGATGATAAATGTGAAAAAAAATTGATGAGTTAGGATTAGCAAGACTTGATTGCTAACCAGATATGGCATGAGTGGCAGGCGGCAGGGTTGGTGAGAAAAAAAGGTAGAGGTGATTCAGAAGTTCCTCAATTAGACAACTAGAAGGATGGTGATGTAATCCTGAAATAGGGAGGGTTAGAAAGAGCACTTTTTTGAGGAAGAGTACGTAGGAAGATAGTGAATCCAATTTTGAATGGTGTGGTGGCTTTGTAATATATCAATTTACCTAGATTAATCTCTATTTCCCAGAATTCCTTTCTCTGAATGTTTCTGGTTAGGGTTGGTCACCAGAGAAATTTTGTGTGAGATTCATAAGCTGATGTTGTTTTCTTATACTTGGAAGGTCAGTGCAGGGGCCCCAGGCGATGCTGCGGTTCATGCACATTGTCACTTATGTGTTGGCTCACTGGTTGGGATGGGGTAGCAGCTGGGCCTGCAGGTGCTCCACCTTCCACCTTATCCACCTTCTGCTTTTCTGACTCCTGGACCTGGTGTATGATTAACTTCATAGCAAAGGATGCCAGCTTCTCCTGTAGGACACCCACATCAAAAGAGTTGTAGGGATAGGCCATGAGAGACTGACACGGGCTCTAGTCCTTTCTCATGGGTTCCTGTTGGTCCTTTGATCCACCCCGTTTTACAGCTATCTTCCCTTCCCAACTGCCTACCCTGCTGACTTCAAGCTTCAGAAAAGCAAGCAAAAATGTAGATTTGATTATATACTTGGCTAGGAAGTGGGAGTTGATGATACAGGAATAAATGCATTTCATTAGAGACTGTTTAAAGTAAAAAGGGAGAATTCCTGAAGACAGAATGATGGGGAATTCCAATATTCAAGGATCTGGAAGAGAGAGAAGAAGAATCAGGAAAAGGCAAGCAACAATCAAAGAGATAAGGAGGAAATCAGAAACAAAGGATGGGCTGGAAGCCACAAGATGAAGCATTTGAGAAGAATGGGATATCCCCTGGGTGTCCCAGCCCTGTACAAAAGTCAAAGATAATGAGAAGAAGATGATAAAGGGCTGCTGACTTCTAGAATTAAAAGGGCTACAGTAGCTAGAAATAGCTTTGAGGTAGAATCTGCTCTCAAAGCCTTGGTAGGAGGTCAAGGAATAGATAAGGCATCTGTTTTTCAGGGTTGGGAGGCATGGTGATAATGTCAAGAGAAGACAGCAATTTGAACCTATTTATATTCAGAGGGGAGGGAGCAGACTGGAGATCAGGACTCCAGAGAGAATGAGGATAATGGATGTGATGGATGCTGTGACACAGGATATGAAGAAGCGCCTGTGTAGAGAAGTTAGCCTTGATTGAAGCCATTAGAGACAGTGTCTGCTCCAAGGCTGGAAGGAAGGAGGGAAGGGTAAGGTTGACAGTGTACGGGAATTACTTGATAAGTATTAACTCCTTAGTAAACTAGGAACCATATCATTATAGCTGTAAGGGCTTTTTTCCTAATCCGCATAAAAGCACAATATTCATACTTGACTGTCAGCCTGTGGGACTGCATCCACCCAGAGGGGGCACCTTTTCTAATCTGCACAAAGACGCTATACAGGCCAGCACTGGTGCTGCCTTAACTCTAGCTTCAAAGGAAACTGGAAAGCGTATTTCTGGCTTATACTTTAGGGAGATTGGAGCATAGAAAGGGTGTTCCAAAGATTCTGGGAAGCTAAGAAAGCAAAACAAATATTCTCTATGACTACCTAGTAAGCTAAAAAGAAGGAAGATTTGAAGAGAACAGTAAATGTCTGAAGTAGCCATTAGGAAGAGAAATAGAAATTAAGTAAAATGATTTCTCAGCAATATGAGCACCCAAATAAGATTGAAGCTCAAAAATTTATAATTCATTTGTTCACTTAATTATTCAACAGTTATTAAATGCCATGTGCCAGGTACTATTCTAGCCACTGGGAACCCATTGTGGAGATGGTGATGATGATAAATGTTTAGGAAAACAATGTAGCCAGCTTACGGGATTGAAAGAGGTGGAAACAAATAACGCAAGCTTAGGTGGGATTTTCAGGGAATGCCACTCAAAGGAAGTAACATTTGAACAGAGCCCTGATTATAGTGATGGAGAAAGCTATATAAAGTTTGCCCCCAAAAGATGTTTCAGGCATAAGTAGCAGTAAGGCCAAAGTCTCTGAAGGAGAAATGAGTTTGGTGTATTTGAAGAACACCAAACTGGTCACTGTGACTGTAGCAGTTGGCTTGGCCAGGGGAGGGAGAAATGGTAGGAGATGAGGTCATAAGGTAGGTGGGCGTGGATTATGTAGGGTCTTGTAGGCCATGGTAAGGAGATTACATTTTAAGTGGGAGGAAATCTGTTGTAGAATTTTGAGGATAGTGACATGATTTGACGGCACTGATGGCTGGATAGAGCATCAACTATAGGTGGGCAGTAGTGGAAGCAGAGACACTAGATCACAAGGGATTACAGTGGTGGAGGTGAAAGATCCAGCAGCTAGAAGAGGATTTGAGCTGTAAGAAATTCTGTTGGTTTGGGCTGCTATAACAAAATATCAGACTGGGTGGCTCAAACAACAGATATTTATTTCCCACAGTTCTGGAGAATGGGAATCCCCTGATCAAAGTGCCAACAGACTTGGTTCTTGGTGAGAGCTCTCTTCCTGGCCAGAAGACAGCTACCATCTCACTGTGGGCTCACGTGACCTCTTCTCTGTGTATAACCAGAAAGAGAATTCTGCTTTCTCTTTTTCTTATAAAGATATTAATCTTGTTCTGGGGGCTCCACTCTCAAGATCTCATTGAAACATAATTACCTCCCAAGAGCCCCACCTTCTAATATAATCACATTGCGGGGGTTAGGGCTTCAGCATATAGATTTTAGGGGAGACACAAACATTCAGTCCATAACAGAAGTAGCTAGATTACAGACATAATTTGACGGATCCAATAAGAGATATAAGAAAAAGAGTAATCAAAGATAACCCTTAGGTTTGGGGCCTGAAAATCTGAGGGAATTATGTGAGTAGTATGCCAGAAAATGTTTAACAAATGTCACTCTGGGGGAGAAATAAAGTCCTTATTTGTAGCGTTTGCCAATCTCCATGGTGTAAACACTCCTCTCATGGATGATTTTGAGCTATCGATGTGGCTTCACTGAACACAGAGTTGAGAAGAGATGTTAACTTTTGAACATAGCTCTTTGACAATTTATCTTCAATCTAAAGACAAAAACAACTGCAAACTAACCTTGAACTTTAGTGGATGGGTTTCATTTTGATTTTCTTAATGGTATGGGTTTGCAATTCTGAAACTTTTTTTTTTTTTCACGGTACGCGGGCCTCTCACCATTGTGGTCTCTCCCGTTGCGGAACACAGGCTCCAGACGCGCAGGCTCAGCGGCCATGGCTCACGGGCCCAGCCACTCCGCGGCATGTGGGATCTTCCCGGACCAGGGCACAAACCCGTGTCCCCTGCATCGGCAGGCGGACTCTCAACCACTGCACCACCAGGGAAGCCCAATTCTGAAACTTTTTAATGTGTGTTGTAGGATTCAGCAAATGAGTAAATATACTTATGATATTGGGAGCCAGGTGTCTCAGTATTGAAGAAGGGAAATATAAATACGGATTGCGTAAACACTAGGAAGAATATCTTGATGGTGAATTGGAATGAATTCCAATTCTTTCAGTGCTCTGTCCACTGTAAGGGAAGCAAAACACCATAATAGCAATGAGAGCATCTAGCACCAATCTTTCTTTCTAAATATCATTTTCACTAAAAGGAATCAAGGATCCTTGGACAAATGACTGATTCCAGGGCTAGGACATAGAAAGTATAAGATGAGCCTGAAACGTTATTTTGTGTATATGTGCCAGAAAGAAACTAGTCAGAAAATTATGGTGTACATCAAAAGTACACAGGAGTCAGCCTAAAAAGGATTCCACTGGCCAAATCTGGGACAATTTAACATCAAAATATATCATGATAGCAATGTATAATAACCTACTGAATAAAACAAAAATCTATAACATCGATAGATAGATTAAAAAGCTCTTTTTTACATGCTAATACCAACTAATAAATCTAGATGGAATGATGACTTCAAAAGCCATTATTTTGCACCAAGAACGGGACAGACTGACATTAAGTGCCTCTTGGTATGGTGTACCGAGGAGGAGAAGGCGGAAGAGGAAAAGGGGGAGGGGGAGGTGGGAGAGGGAAAGGGGGGGAGAAGGAGGAGGGGGAGGGGGTGAGAAGGAGGAGGATTTTGTTCTACTCTTTCAATGTTTCTGTAAGTTTAAAGTTATTTTAAAATAAGAAGTTAAAAGGCAAGAAAGAGAGACCCACTATGTTAAAAGCCACTTGAGAATTGACTTTTGGATTTAACAATCTAGAGGTCATGAGCAACCATAACAGGAGAGATTTCAGCAGAGTGCTGGGGAAGAAGACATAACTGGGATCTGATGAGAGAGTGGGAGATTAAGAAAGAATCAAGTTCCCATATCTCTTCCCTCTGTATATGTATAACTGATTCACTCTGTTATAAAGCAGAAACTAACATACCATTGTAAAGCAATTATACTCCAATAAAGATGTAAAAAAAAACCACTAATCACAATAAAAAAAAAAAAGAAAGAAAGAATCAAGTGAGAGACATCTCCTTCAGGGAGTTTTGCTTAGCTGAACGGGAATACGTAGTTAAGAGAGGGTTGGTTTTTTGTTTTGTTTTGTTTTAATGAGACATTTTAAATATGTGATGGGCACGTTTCTATGATGATACAGTAGAAAAAGAAAAAGAGATGATACATGACAAAGGGATAAATGACAGAAGAAAATCACTAAGGAGGCACAAGGGGACAGGATCCAGGGATAAGTAGACCACCTGGTCCTAGTGGGAGTTCACACAGTTCATCCACGGTACAGGAAGAATACATGGGAAAGTGGTGGAGAGACGGGGCCATTCTCTTCATTTCGTTTCTCATACTTCAGTGTAATTCAAACTGAGAGCACCAGCTGAGAGTGAGGAAGCAGCAGGGGTGTTGAACACTTGAGGAGAAAGAAGCAGGTATTTTTCATTGTCTCAGAAAAAGGGAGAGTGAGTTAACTACTGAATGGATTAGGATGGCTCAGCGGGGCTGAGAGTCCACTTCAGATTGCTTTTTCTCATAAATAAAGGAGCAACTCAGCAGAACTTCCACACCCTGTAAGGAAAACTAGGTAATTCGGTATAATGCTCCAGACAAAAAAGCTGGACAAAATATTTTTAAAGTCTTCTTCAAAGCATCAAGTACGTGCTTCCCTGGTGGCGCAGTGGTTGAGGGTCCGCCTGCCAATGCAGGGGACACGGGTTCGTGCTCCGATCCGGGAAGATCCCACATGCCGCAGAGCAGCTGGGCCCGTGAGCCATGGCCGCTGAGCCTGCGCGTCCGGAGCCTGTGCTCCCCAGCGGTAGAGGCCGCAGCAGTGAGAGGCATGCGTACCGCAAAAAAAAACAAAACAAAAGTAGGTAACAAAATCGTGATGAGAGACTTATCTGAAAGGAAATTCAGAAAGGTGACAGCAGCGTCTCGGCTGCTTTGCCTCTCGGGGGCCATTGTTAATCCCGACCAGGCAGCTGAGACAGCGAATTAGGCTTTGACAGATTCTCGAGGCTTAGAAGATGAAAGTCAGAGTCCAGGGCCTGTCAAGGATGAGGCCCCTGGTAAACCACTCTAGGAGTCAGAAAAAGCCAGAAGCAAAGCTACCATGAACTTGTAGCCCAGACTCAAGTCATCCAAGAGGATCAGAAAAGCTTCTGCCCTAAAACTGGATAGAGTGATCCTGAATTGCTAGTGCCCCCATGGCCCTGGCAGTAGCAAAGAAAATTCTCTGGGTGAAAAATTATGTTTTCAAATACAATCTGAAGCACACAGTCAGGTCCTCCATTACAGCACCGTCGCCTACCTTTCCAACCATCTCTTCTCAACCTTCCCCTTTCCACGCTCCATCCCTACTGCCCAGCCTTCAATGGACCCTTGCAGTTTCTGTTCTGCTTAACAGGTCAGTTTTCTACCTTTCCTTATGTCCTCGTCTTTGTCTAGAATTCCCTTCCCACCACTTTTTTTTTTATTGAGGTACAATTGACATATATTCGTTCCAGTTTTACAACATAGTGATTCCATATTTGTACATATTGTGAAACGATCACAGTAAGTCTAGTTAACATCCATCACCATATTTTGTTATGAAAGTTGCTTTCTTGTGATGAGAACCTTTAAGATCTACCCTCTCAGCAACTTTCAAATATGCATTACAGTATTATTATTATTACTTTTTTTTTTTTTTTGGCCACACCACCTGGCATGTGGGATCCTAGTTCCCTGACCAGGGATCAGTCCGTGCCCCCTGCATTAGAAGTGCAGAGTCTTAACCACTGGACCGCTGGGGAAGTCCAATATTAATAACTACAGTTACCACGCTATACATTACATCCCCAGGGCTTATAACTGGAAGTTTGTACCTGTTTGAACACCTCCACCCACTTTTTTTTTTGAAACAGTGGCTTAAACAAGATATAAACTTGTTTCTCTTTCATTTAATAGTCCAAGGGTAGAAAGTCCGGGGCTTCCAAAGATAGAACTTCCACTTCTCGATCCAAGACAGCAGCTCCAGCTCTCGCATCTCTCAGGCAGCCATGTTCCCTACCATTCCTGCCCAAGAAATCCAAGTTCCTGTGCAGACTCCGCCTACTCTGGTAAGTTGTCCTGGCCCCAGAGTCAGAATTAATCTGCTCCATCCCTGGTTCTTCATTCATTTGTCATTTGATTCCAACATCTTCTGCTCCATAGTTTCGTTGTACGTTTGCTCACTCCACTATTTTGTGAGTCTAGGGAGGGCAGACATCGTGTCTTGTCCATCTTTGTGTTCTCTGCACCATCAGCCTTGCTCCCTGCGCTGCGTAGGTGCTCATAAATGGTCGCTGACTTGAACTGTGACAGCTTGAAAAATTGAGCTGAGGTTAAAAGTTACAGATCTTCTCTTCCAGTTTCTGGGTGTAATCAAATAACGTTCCCTGGTTTTACCCAACTTTGAAAAAGTTACTTTCAAGGTCAGGAATGAGGGAATATTCTGCCGGTTTTATTTCATGAGCAGACACAAAGATTAGGTTTGCTTTTTCCTTTTTAGTTCTCCTAACATTGAGCTGATTGATGGAAGGTAGAGGAAAGTAATAAACCTTTATTTGCAGAACTAGAAAGCCCTCTCCAGCTGCCACCTCCTTCCCTCTCTGGAGATAGATGGGGCCATTGCTATTATGAAATACACAGCAGAAGGGTGTTTTTCCAGTAATCCCTCTGGTACTCATCTACATCTTGACTACTGCTTGATAAAGATATCAGCCTCTAGGGCTTCCCTGGTGGCGCAGTGGTTGAGAGTCCGCCTGCCGATGCAGGGGACATGGGGACATGGGTTTGTGCCCCGGTCCGGGAAGATCCCACATGCCACGGAGCGGCTGGGCCCGTGAGCCATGGCCGCTGAGCCTGCGCGTCCAGAGCCCGTGCTCCGCAATGGGAGAGGCCACAGCAGTGAGGGGCCCGCATACGGCAAAAAAAAAAAAAAAAAAAAAAGATATCACCCTCTAGATAGAACCTGTCTTCAAGACAAGCAGGCCACATATACTTTTAACTATTTGATTTCTTAAAGAGAATAGTAGTTTATAATGAAAAATGGACGATTCCTTTCAGGACAATGATTTTCCAGCCTTAGAGAGGAAGCATACTGGGTCAGATTAAGTAGAAATTTCAGAAATAAATTCATCATAATATTCCACATCTCAGGACTCTCCTGTTCTTTCTCTCAGCCAGTAACAACTGGCCAGGGCCCAGCTGATGAAGAGGGAAGCCAGGGAAGGCATGCACTCTTGTAAGCCAGGTGGCTCTCTGTCTGGCCTGATGCTGCAGTAAAGGCCTCAGAGTTCAACTACATCACTCCTGGTGGCTGGGGATGGGTCCTCTTGCAGTTAGCTTTCGCTGCAGACCAAGCCTTCCTAGAACTGAGTGACTTAAAACCACAAACGGGTATACCTTCTGACTCTTCTGTGGGCTGGCAGGGTAGGTCTTTTTGCCTGGGCTACTTCTCTGACCTCGGCTGAGCTCGCACCATCCGCGGCCAGCTGGTGGCTCAGCAGGGCATGGATGGGCTAGGATGGCCTCACGCATGTCTTGCAACTGGCTCAGTGTCAGCCTGCGCTGAGGCATGTGTCTCTCGTCATCCAGCACGCTAGCTCAGGCTTATCCTCATGATGATCTCGGGGGTCCAAGTACAGTGAGAAGGCAAGCTCTAGCACTTGGGTTTTCAAGCCTCTGCTTGGGTCAGGTCGCTGCGTAACAAAGCCGGCCCAGAAGTGACAGACTGCAAAATAAAGGCCACCTCTGCATGGAAGGATCTGCAAGGCCACATCGAACAGGGGCACGCATACGGGGATGGGAAAAATCTGAGGCTGTTTTAACAACATTCCACACACAGGCCCTAGCCTCCACCGCCTTTAGCCATCTGAATTATTTCTCCTTGGTCACTCTCCCAGAAGGTAACAGCAGAAAAACAAGCGATTGAAGAAAGAAGGTGGTGCCGACTGCCTTTCACGGAGCCCTTGCACGTTGGCACCTTGCTGGGATTGTTGCACGCCGCCTGGGAAGGCAGTCGAAGCAGACACCCGGAGACAAGAGACAAAGCATGTGCTGGGAGTGCAAAAGCTCCGTGCAGCTCCACTCATCTGGAGGGAGAATGGGAGAGGCTGGGTGGCCCATTTCCTGAGATGGCTGAGGGGGTGAGAAAGGAGACAGGCTCGAGGGAGCAGGCCTCGGGTCCTCCCTCCTTTCCCTCCATCAACTCAGGGGCGTCAGAGTCACCCCAAAGCCACACCTCCTGGAAAAGTGGACAGCATGGTTTAAAAACTAGATGACTGCACACAAAAGCTTCATTTTAGGGATTTGCCTCGTGGCACAGTGGATAAGACTCCACGCTCCCAATGCAGGGGGCCCAGGTTCGATCCCTGGTCAGGGAACTAGATGCCACATGCCACAATTAAGAGTTCGCATACCGCAACAAAGGAGCCCACATACCTCAACTAAGGAGCCCGCCTGCCACAACTAAGACCCCATGCAACCAAATAAATAAATAATTAAAAAAATAAATTTAAAAACTTCATTTTAAAAAGAGTAGTTTTTACATTTAACATTTTATTGGAGGTAGTTTCAAGCATACAGAAGAATTGCAAGAACGTGAATAGTACATAGAACTGCTGGCCCTTTATCCAAAGTCATTTATCCTTAACATCTTGCCTTGTTTGCTTTATCATTTGTACTCTAATCCCCCCTTCTACATAATATATATATAAATATACACTCTCTCCATTGCTCTCAAATGATTTTATAGATACACACACACACACATATATGTGTCTGTATATATATGTGTACACACACACACACACACACACACACACTAAACCATTTGAGATTGAATTGTCTACACTGTGTACCCTAAATACTTCAGTATATATTTGCTAAGTCTATCTTCTCAAATATCCTTGAAAATTCAGAGAATGAACACTGAAGAGGGCCCCCGCTGTCCAGCCGTAGGAAGCCCAGAGCAGGGCAGCACAGTGCTCAGCTGGGGAAAGCCCTCTCCCATCTGCTCTCCCTTCTCCTCTGAGGCCGTAATAGCCTCCCTCTCTCCCCTTCTAGGAGGACAACATAGCAGGAGGAGGGGCAATAGAAAGAGACAGGGAGGGATGGGCCATTTAGCCTCAAGAGAAGGAGGGAAACATTCATGATTGCTTCTGGGAAATCAAACAATTATGGGGGCAGGGGGAGGAGAGGAAGAACACTCAAAGTTGTTTTTTATTTCACACCGCGATGGGGAGGAAGGAAAGCATTATGCTGCAACGGAGCGCACAGGGCTGTTAGAAGACGTGGACAGACACCCCAAAGACATATTCTCTACTTGATTAATTTGCTTAAGACTGACTTGCAAGGAAATCTCGGGAAGCCTTGAAAACTAGAGGCCTCTCAGTAGTATGCATTGAAAATACATGGGACGTTTTCCTTTTAAAAAGCATCCTAGCAACACCCTCCTCCTTTTGAATGAACCGGCCTCATGATGTCAGAAGCGGCGCACTCCAGCTCGGAGGTTCTGGGCAGTGGCTTGCTGGCCTCTAGTGGCCAGGAAGGAGCCTCGCCGCTCCCAGCTCCACCTGGCTTCACTGTGACTTCAGCGAGGAGAGGGGGATGTGGACAGGGGTTTATGCTAAGGGTCTTAGTTACTAACCACGTGGAGGGCTTCTTGGGAATACTGGAGACCATTGGCTTCTTCATGCAAACCCCCATTTACCTGGATAACAAACTTGCTTTGGCCCAGAACAGATAATGGAGGCAGCATTTAGGCCCAGACTCGAATTCCTTGTTTCTAAGATGTAGATAATATTCTAAAGATAGTGCTTTCCAGTTTCTCTGGTGAAAGGCACAGAAGTAGATGGCAGGTAAGATAGGTGTGAAGCAGACTCGTGAGCGTGTGACGAAGAAGATCAAATGGAAATAACGAAAACCAAACAAGTGTATAAACTCCAGAGGAGTATATACATAGACAACATTATTTTTGGAAAAGCTCAGTGATCATGTGGCCTACGTAATAGTTTCTTTTTTTTTTTTAAAGAGAGGGTTTTTTAAAAAAATTAATTTTATTTTTGGCTGTGTTGGGTCTTCGTTGCTGCGCACGGGCTTTCTCTAGTTGCGGTGCACAGGCTTCTCACTGGGTTGGCTTCTCCCTGGGGTGGCTTCTCTTGTTGCGGAGCATGGGCTCTAGGCCCACAGGGGGCTTCAGTAGTTGTGGCGCACGGGCTTAGTTGCTCCGCGGCATGTGGGATCTTCCCAGACCAGGGATTGAACCCATGTCCCCTGCATTGGCAGGCGGATTCTTAACCACTGCGCCACCAGGGAAGCCCCCGTAATAGTTTCTTGAGCAACATTTGCAACTTCTTCAAGCTTCAGTTTGCCCATCTGGGAATAACGGTACATCCCACATGCATGTGTTGTGGAGATTACACGAGTCAATACGTGAAGGGCTTACTTTACCTTTCACTGTGCTGGAGTGACACTTATTAAAGATTTAATGAATTTAGCTATCACCATTATTTTACTGTTTTAGTATTATTATTCTCTAGGTGATACAGTCCCATCTTCAGTTTTATGACAGACCGGGAGAATCTTTCCCTAAATTGAAATTCTACTTCACAGTTTATACAGGTCTTCAAGTACATGTTGATCCCACTTAAAGGCAGCGCCTAAAATTCCTCATAAAGTTCTCCTCAAATAGATGGAATGCTCGTTCTTCTAAGGGGAAAGATGCACTAGAATGGCCTCTTGATATGAAGATACTACAGAAGGGATCTAAGTGGACTTTGAGGGGGTTGACAAAATGGACTTCAAAGCCCTTGTAGGCCTAAAATTTTAAATCACATGACTCTCTGACCTGGTTACTGCCTACAAATTCATGAGCGGAGGTAGACAGCAGAAGAGACCAAGAGACACATCGCTGCTCAAGCCCGTGGTTGACCCCGCCCTCCACTCTGGAGGGAAACTCCAATCTTTCCTCCTCAGAGACGGCCACTCCGGTCCCTCCCAGTCACACAGGGATGCTCCTGCAGTGGCACAGAGGATGCCCGTGACGGCAGCCCCCCTCCCAGCGCCACGTGCCAAGCATGCTTTCCAAGTGGAGGAAAGATGGGCATCAGGCTGAAGTAAATCAAAATAGTAAGACTTTGCAGGATGACTGGACAAACGAAGAGACCTAAGTAAATAACTGAGAGTAGAAACTGGCAGGGATGATTTAGAGGTCAGTCTGATCTTTGCATGATATAAACATTATAACTTCTTAGTATTTTGACAGAAAATAATGCAAATAAGATCACATAATTTGTTGGTCAATTCTACCTGACAGCAATAGAGTTAATAGAATCCTGTGATCAGTGTGCAGAGGAAGAAATGATATGTGCTTGTATTGGGACATAAAATCTACACATACTTAATTCTTTTTTGTATAAAGGTAGAATAACAAGTTGGTGAATTAACCGTAGTAAATAACAATAATGGGTCATAGGTTTCTAAGAAGAATCCATCACTATAAACCAGTAATAGTTTGATACATAAGGCATTTATAAGTTGGAATTACATGGCAAAAATATAATAATATCAAAATAGATCATTTTTGTTGAGCACTTACTTAATACCAGGTGCTATGCAAAGTGCTTTCCATGTATTATCTCATTTAAGCCTTGAGACAGATAGTATATTATCCCATTTTACAGATGACAATGGGGTTCTTAAATAATTTATTTGCTCCTCTTCATATAATTTGACACAATTTATAATTACACATTTATTTGTTTGGGTATTTGATTGATTTCAAACACAAAATTGCAATGTATGCTTGCCCATGGTCACTCAGCATTGGGAAACTCTGCTTTGGGAACTGTTAACTTTTGGATCTATGGCATAAGCCAAACTGGGTCTGCTGAAAATATGAGGCTGAGGAAGCCATTTTCGAACCATAAAAAGTCACAAGTGATGTCAGCAATATGGCCAAATAAGATGTCCTTCATTCATATCCCCTCTCGAACAACAACAATTTGGCATCTATCCATGGGCAGAAGTGCCTTTGTGGGAGCTGTGTGATCCAGCACCATATGTCAAGGGACTTTGGAGGAGCCCGATCTATCCATGCATCAGGTAATAAGCAACAAACCTTGGTCTTGCCTGTGGACCTTGCAGTGACCCATGAACCAGCTCCAGCCCCTCTTGGCCATGGTTCAGAAGCCCCTGGAGAACACAATCTTACACAATCACCCATGGACAAGAGAGCCTTTGTGGAGGTCCAGGTTCCCAGCATACCACTGGAGCCAAAAATACAAGTTTGGATGCATTGGAAAGGGTAAGAGGAATCATTTTACCTTACTTACATCAC